>NW_009706529.1:51253-67918 GCF_000703405.1 Apaloderma vittatum | reverse complement strand
TACGGTAGGGAAGGGACCCTGAGGGGACACACATGCACACACGCCACCCTGGGGTTGGGGGCATCCCCCCTCGTGTTTTCGGATCCCTCAGGTGAAGGGGGGGCCGAGAGGGCCGCGGCGCGGAGGTTCCCCCCCCTCCGCCCCGCCGCCGGTTTTTTCCTGAGGTAAAATGGAACATCTCCTCCCACCTACTAAACCCGCATCTGCCGGGCTGCCTTAAATCATTTATAATGCAATAAAACCGTAGTTCCTTAGCAACTAAAGAGGTTTTCTGATAGGACCGTAAAAGAAAAAAAAAAGGGGGAAAAAAAAAAGAAGGAAACCCCCCCCCATTCTTTCTTCCTTGTTAGGATAGCATGAGCTAAATCTAGCTCTGCAGGCCCCCTCCCTGGTGAGTTTGCAGCCAAGTGCATGACAATTGGTGGCAGAACGAAGGGGGCCAGGAGGCTGGCCTAGCCCTGCGCTTTGCCGAGCCCATCTCTCGCCCTGCCATGCCCAGGCTCTTTTTTCCTGAGCTCCAGAAATACCCCCGAACACAATTTTTCTAATACCCCCGAACGCAATTTTTCTCTCTGTGTGTGGGGGTTTTTTTTTTGTTTTTTTTTTTCTTTTTTCCTGGAGCGGCTCCTTGTGCAGCATCACGTCAGGGATGCTTTGGCCTGTGGATGCTGTGAAGGGCAGGGATCTTGGCTGGCAAGAGACTCCAGTCTGTGCGCGTTGGGAAAATCTACTTAGAAGGGAAGGGATGCCTTATTAATATACCAATCCCACACAAGTTTTCATTGCTTCATCCTTCCTTCTCTCTGCTTCTGTTCTGCTCTGCAGATATTTTTCGGTCCTGGTGTTTTCCATCTGTCGAGGTGAATTTTGCCTTGCAGCAGGCAGTCAGCCTCATTGGCTGTGGGTGAAAAGAAATAATGTTCTGGAGATCCCAGATCAGAGTTACTGCCTTAGTACGTGCAGATTTTGTGGTCTGAAACCAGAACTGAGCTTCACGTCTGTCTCTGTTAATCAAATGGAAGAAGCTTTGGCCTCCACGCTATATAACTGAAATCTGTAGGCTTCCTGCAATGTGAGCAACTTTCTATGGAGCCTTAAAGGGTCTGGGCAAATCCCACTGGAGTTCGGTGGGAATTAGAGACCTGATTTCAGTGAGCTCCCAGGATTGTGCTGGTTGGGCTGAGTTGTGGTAATGGCTGGCTCTTGGTTGCAGAAATGCCATCTGCTTGCTGTGAAAGCTGTGCTCTGTCTTGAGTATCGTCACAGCAGGTATCATCTGCCTGTGCTGTGTTTCCCCTTGTATTTGGGTGGAGCAAGGTGAGCGGTCTTCTGATGAGCAAGTTAAATGGGTGGTGTGCCTGAAGCTGTTGCCGTGCAGAGTTAGCAGGCAAGGTGTCAAATGCCAGCAGCTAGTATAACAATTCCAAACAGCTACTAGGCAGTGCAAGTATTTGGTGTTTAACAGCAGTTATCTGTCTGGAGGGCAACAATGAAACAAATTTTGGGATAGATGGAAGGCTTTCAATGTCTTAATTGTGACTGCCATTGCTGACATAAAGTTAACCAAGCTGTAGCAGATCTTGGCATGAGACAGGACTGCAGACCCCAGGTGTATTCTGAAAGCTCATTAATTTTGGTTTGGTTAACTAGGGTCATCCAAGCAATTAAATGGTAAGGGAGACCCAGCATCTGAACTGCTGTTGGAGTTTACACAAATGAATGAAATTCTTGGAAGGCAGTAGAGCCAAGTGGAATGTGAGAGATCC
The DNA here is from genome assembly GCF_000703405.1 of Apaloderma vittatum. Classification (NCBI taxonomy): domain Eukaryota; kingdom Metazoa; phylum Chordata; class Aves; order Trogoniformes; family Trogonidae; genus Apaloderma; species Apaloderma vittatum. Next base: position 66,152 of record NW_009706529.1, on the reverse strand, counting down.
TTCTGAATAAGGCTTATTGCTGCTGGTTTCATCCCAAATTCAAATGCTAGTGTAACAGAGGGAAACATAAAGGTAGTGGGGCCTGCGGCAGAGGAACTGTTTTCTTTCACCAAATACAGGCCAATGGAATGGTTCATAAAACATTTCCTCTTCTGCTTTGGCATGAAGAATAAGTACAGCCATTTCCCGAATTGTGTACTCTCCTTGTAAGTCATTAGGAAAAAAAAAAAAAAGATGGTGTGGTTTGCACAGGCATCTGCAAGTGTGTCAGTGACAACTCCTATAAAAACAAGGCATACCTAGCATACAGGAATGTGCTTTGAAGGTATATGAAAGGATCCTGAAGTGTATATATGAGAATCGTGTTGTCTGTATGCAAGAACTACGTTATCCATTATTGATATGGAGCCATGAAGTGAAAGGTGATTCTCCAAGTGCTGTTGAATGTACAGTAATAGCATGTGAGTGTAGGATGATAAAAGGAATGGTAAAGTACTTGTTGAAACTGCAGGGCAGGTCACCACTCACCTGGCACAGAAAATGCCCAGTGGAATCCCAAGTGTCTGTGGGAAGCAGCCTTTTTTTACACTTCTGACAGTAGGTCCCTGTTGAATTGCCAGTGATTTTTCCAGAGTTAGTGTAATTTGGAATATTTTGCATCAGACTCACCTATAGATTTAAGCTCACCAAAACTGGAAGTAGGTTTTTTACACTTATGTGGATTATTTTTGAAGCTCTTGCATAAACACTCAAAGATCACAGGAAGAAACGGCATGTCAGAAATTTAACTTTTCCTGAATATTCTTCTGAGAAACTTACTAGGTTCTTCGAGGCAGCATTTCTGATGCACACTAGCCCATCACTTGTATCCAGAACATAGTTTATATGAAGTGAGAGAAAGAAGGATTGGAAGAGAGATGAGGAAACATGAGGAGGAACAGCTGGAAAAAGCCGGTCTGTCAAGATCTATGTTAAACCTGTAGTTTCCAACTGGTATTTGTTGGAAAATAGCTTCAGCACTTCGAAACAGGCATCCTCCTTGTGGAATGGTGCTGGACTTGCTGTTTGGTGATGAATAACATGCTTTTTCCAGCTGTTGTTTTTTTAACCTTTACAATATCTTTGTTTTTCCAGCTGCTTGTTTAAAAATAAAGACTATAGTGTACCGATACTTTCACCTGTGAGTGTTGGGAATTAAAGAAGCATGGCTGTATTTTTACTGTTGCCTAAAACAGATGCTTGGGACTGCCCCCATCAAATCTACACACCAGGATGCAAGTTGAATTGCTAGCAATTTTTCAAGTTCTTCCCTTTTCAGAGCTTTGGTCTGACAAAGGGTACTTAAAATCAGACTTTAGAGTGTATGGTGTAGAGGAGGGAATTCTTAAACCTCATTATGCTTTCAAAACTGAAAGCTGACTTAATAAAATTGCTTGGGTTATTCAAAGCTAGGTGTAAGTGGAACTAAAACCCAATTAAGTTAGGTGATACTTGTTTCGCTCTGCTCTCTTCATCCTGTTTGGGTGAATGAGAAGGAACTAACTAGCTGGCTAAAAATAGAACATAGCTTTTCTCTGGGCAGAAACTAGTACAGAAAGGACTGTAAAATCAGGGAGGAGTAGCTCCTTGAAGAAAATTTCTTGTTAAAAGAGCCAGTGAAAACCCCTCCTTTTATCCTTGTAGTGCTATTTCTGACTGCTAATTCTCATCCATTTTGTGCTGATTGTGTTCTGACACGATTTTAATGGTCCCCAGATAAAACCAAGAAACAGTTTCATACAGCATTTTATGGAGCGTGAGTGTGGGCTGATGAGCATCGAGGAAAATGTTCAAAGTTCTGTTCTCTTTCCCACCATTGCTATTCTCCCTCCTCCTCCAACTCCTGCATGGGAAACTTAAATACAAGCAATATGACTAACATGTATACACTCGAAAATTGCACCCAATTCTGACAGATCTCAGCTAACAGGTAAAGAGGTGGTAACTGCCGATACTGACATTTCCAACAATAGTTTTAATTATGTTCAAAGCGAGGGACTCTCTGGAACTGCTTCTCAGTGATGGAATACACTGGGAGTGCTAACTGTCCTCACAACATACTGCTGTATGAAGACTGCTTGCGAAATTCATGAATGAGGTGCGTTTTCTCCTTCACAATGAGCTGTTTCTTTTGCTCTAAGTACTGCTTTAGAGGAGGCAATAGTAAAAACTTGCATTGTAAAGGACAATGCTAGCCTGTGATTCATCCTTGGGTTGTGAAGCCAATGTTCAAACTCTTCTTAACTTAGAGTGCTGGAGGTGCTGCAGCTCCTACTGTTAAGATTGAAAGTTAGATAAACTGCTTCTGCTTATCTGTTAGCTGGAAAATTCTCCTGTAAATCTAACCTAAACTTGCTTTCCTATCCTTCTAGGCTTTTTATTCTTTTTATCTCTGCAATTTAGAGTGGGGAGGAGGGTGTGACTGTCTCATCAGCAATTACTTTCTGTACTTCTCCAGGGTAATTGTCCTGGTTGTCTTGGTAAGTTGTATTTTCCTAGCTGTTCCTGGTGCTTTTCTGTGGGTTTTCTTCAGTCACATTTTCTGGAGTGTGATGTGTAAAACTGGACACGCTTCCAGTTGGGACCACACCAAGAGTCGGTGGAGTGGAAGGATCACTTGAGGTATCTTGCATATGGCATTCCCGTTTACATCACAGGACAAGTGGCTTCTTAGAGTAAAACATTTTTGACTCCTCTCCAGTGGGATCCTTTATGGTGGTCAGATCTTACGTTGCAGAGCTGCTACTTTGCATTCCTTTACTTCCTGAACTGAGTAGTTCTTAGATGCTCTTAAGTGGCATCTCACCTACTCTGATGTGTTCTGCCAGCTGTCAAAAGCCCTATTTCATCTTCTTGAGCATACATCCCTCCTTTAGCTTGCTTCAGTTTAATCAACTTAAGAGACCCCCTAGCCGGTCTTACTCCATTCTATTTTCCATCTACTTGTTTATGTTTTGTATCTCAAAAAACATGCACATGGTTCAGCAAGCTACTCTAATGAGATTTTTTTTTTTTTGTTATGAGGCTCTTGTATAGGGCAGTATTAAAAGCTTTACTAAAATCAGGAAAACAGCGTCTGTTCTTTCTTCTCTAGATTCACCTTTGTTTTTTATTGACTTTATAGTAGGAGGTCAGATTGTCATGGGCAAGCTGTATCAAACCACAGGCAGGCAACTGAAATAGGTCTGCGAGTCCATGTTTTTTCCTGTTTTGATGTTTTAAACATGGGCACTGCCCGCCCTTTTCCATTCACCCATCTTCCGCAAGTAGTGCAGGAGTTGAGTTAAACCCAGCAGCTTGACACCCCGAACTTTCCACACTGACCTATAATTGAGATTTAGAGCTCTTCCCTGAGACTGTTGCTATGATCGTGCTTTATTTTGAATGGCATATGCGATGGCAGGATCTCCTTCAAAGCTCTTTGGTGCACCTGAGCTTTCTGTCCACACCAAAAGTTGTGCTGCGGTTGTGCAGAAACACACCAGCGATAAAGGTGATGCTCCTGCTGCCAATATTGAGGGCTGAGCGTGCAGGTTTAGTATCTGATCCTGCATGCAGTCTGTTAGATGCTCAAGGACAGACAAGGTGTTCAGTCAAACTTCTTAAAACAAGCTGCTTATTGGTATTTCGTAGTGATTGCAGTGCCTTGTTGTTTTTCCCAGTTAATTCTAGAATGTGAAACCTGACTTACGTGATGTTGGAGGAGGGAGAATGGCTGTTAAAACATAATTTGGAAGTTATTAAAGCTCCATATCAAATATAATAGCTGGTTGTTCAAATCATGATAATTATCTGAAACATTATTTGCTTGCCTTTAAAAATCTTAACTGATATTTATTTTTGCTCCATAAATTAAACGTTTTTTTGGTGTCTTGTACTGCACAGTGTTTTTTGATGTTGAAGGAGATTGAGTTTAAACTAAATATGATTTCAGCCTGTCTGTATCTGTGGCAAAACTTGAAAGTATTTATCCCCGTGTAAGATAACTACTGTAGACTCTTAAAAATTCATGTCCTGTTGATAAGCTTGAAGCTTATTTGCATCATCTGTGTTGTTGAAGCCACCACTTAAGCACTGATGTGAACTCATTCAAGAAAAGAGTAACTTTTGAAGCTGTGAAGGTTCTTCATTGTGTGGTGTTACAAGCTGTAGACCTCTGTTGTTATTAAGAATGAGGATTTTGTTGAGAGCCACGTGGTTGGTGGTGGGTTTTGTTTTTCCCTCCCCCCCGCTATTTCTGTTCAGAGGCCCCTATTGTGTCAGTTTAATACTTTGGCTGCTGGCGAGTGTGTATGCATTGGGGCAAAGTGAACAGTGGGCTCTGATCTGGGGAAGCAGATGTTGAGTACACGTCTTCATTCTTTTCTTAGTGGCTTGATGTCGAGATCTCTGCTTTCCTACAGCTGCCTTTGGAGGAGGGAGGAAGAGACGTTGCGTTTGTCTTCTTGTTGGAGGTGTCGTTGGAACTTGAGTGCGTAAGATAAGAGTCTCAGGGACACGAGGTTTATATTGACTGTGCTGACTTTTGATACCAGGTTGAAAACCCTTTCCGTATATCAGCGGAAGAACAGGGGCAGTGATGTTCAAAAAGAACAAAATTCCCAGATGAGGAGGAAAGTGCCCAAGACAGTAGGTGACTAGCTAAATGAGTTTGCATTGTGAGACCTTTCTGTAGAGGAAAATTAGATCATAATGTCCTGTTCTTGTCTGAATAAAGGAAAAAAAGATCTTAGATTGCTGTAATTTGTTATAGGCTTGTTTTACATTACATGTTGCTTTTTTTTTTTTCAGATGTCACATCAATGAATCTATTAAGTCAAAGTGCTACTTAATGTAGCTAAGCAGTGTAGCTACTTACTGCGTCCCACGTTTTCTGAATTATAGCTTTACCCATAGTGATCACGGTGGTTCTCCCTATAGCTTGTGCATTTATTTGGAAACTAAACTAAATGCATTTTCTAACAGGTGTACTAAAGACATAAGAAAATACAAGGAAGTGGAATATAATGGACTAGAAAAGGGAAAGTGTCAATAGATGTGATGAGTCCAAAGCTTCAGCTGTAAAAGTGGGTGAAAAAAGAGAGATCTGTGTTCTGGGAGGTTGGTAGAACAGTCAGAGAATATTTTTTTAAATTAAAAAAGAGAAAATCAAACTTAGATGCCTAGAAAAGAGCTTGACAAGGATTTTGGCAATGCAGTAGACTCCCAGCAGACATCATGGCAGACCAAAGGCAGACTGAAATAATTCAGTGAAGGCGTACAGCAGGATTTGGAAAAAACAGATGCTTGAGTGCGTTTCTAAAAAATGAGTAGATGCCATATTGGCTGATCAGTCTTGGTTTTTTTTTCTTTTTGCCTCGTTTGTTAGAAAAGCTTTCAGGTAGTTAACTAGGATAATCTACCTTGGCAGGTTTGAGTTGCAGAAGTGTGTTAATTCCTGTCATTTCCATTCAAAACTCCTAATAATGAATAAGTGGTGCTAAGTGGTTTAAATGCAGTGATAAATTGGAGTTCGGCTGAACTGTTTTGGTTAGTCTTGTTAAATTCATACACGTGTTGTAATCCTAAGAAGCTCGTGTCTTTCCATGATGCTAAACATAGTGTGTGATGATTTACAGAAGTGATACCTTCTTGCTTGAGGAAAATCTGAAATTAATATTACAGTCCAGAGCTTAAAATTTGAGATGATTGTGTCGGTCAGGGTTGCTTGGCTTGGAAGGAAAAGGAAGGTGCCATGATACAGGATCTGAGATTGTAGCCTGGTACTAAAAATTCGTGGCATTACAGAAAATGGATGGATTTTAACTCCCTGTTTGAGTGGGTTTGTATTATTGTTACCAGGAGGTGATGCAGGCTGATGGAGAAAAGAATTAGAAGAACCGTAACAGAGTTTGCAGCATCTTGTCTCCTATGTAACTTCAAACAAGTGCAGCAAATATCTGTTGGTTTACTTTGGTTGGTTTCTGCTTGAGGTTTCCTAACTGGTACATACAGATAGTTTACCTAGAGCAGCCTTTTGCAGTGAATTTAATATTATTTCGTCCTCTTGCCTTTGCTTTAAAAGCGTCCAAGGTTGCAAGCAGCTAACTCCCACACTCATATTTTATGGTATTATGTATCTGTATGATTTTTTTTTTTTAGAGATATGATGATATAGTCACATTTTGGAGATCTAGTCTGAAATGGAAAACACGTCACAGTGAGTAACTTGAAACGTTTCTTTGTTCTGCACTGGTTTTTACTCTGTGCAGTCCTTTGTAATCTTTGTTTAGAAAGAGGAGTGAGTAGCAGCTAAAGGTTTGAAACTATTCTAATGAGGTTTGAGGAGAAAGTTAAGAAGTTGAGATCAAAGAAAATCAGGAAAGAGTGATATGGAGGAAAGAAATACATATATAAAGCAAGTTTACTGGATTTGTATAATAAGAAACATGGTGACAGGATGAAAAGGTTTCAGTTTTAAGCCAGGGAATCGGGAAATAAGTAAACTTTTATTGTGAGTGTGAGGCATTACCCTGTTTCTCAAGTTTGTAGCTGAAGGCTTGCCGTCTAGGCTGTATGCAGCAGGTTAGTTTACGCTTGTCGTAGATTACCTTAATGAGTGTAGGAAATAAATAGGAAGCTCGTTATTTGGAGAGACTGTTTTGTTCAGTGTTCGCACGTGGCAAGACAAGTTGTGCAGCCGATTCCTTCTTGGTGCAGCTGCCATGCTACATAAACAGCGAATACAGCAGGTGGTTGCTGCTGAGGCTTACTGCCTTGCTAGGAGTGAGTTGCCTTGGGGAAGTGCTTTCAAAATCCCAAAGCAGCTGAACATCTTGGGTTTGTGACTCAGAGCCAATCTGCCCCTTGTCTTTGGGAGTCTCTTCTGGATGGACTCTACCCTATTTATTATGTATATTGGGAAACTTGGGCTCGCCAGGTCTGGCTTCCCCGCCTTGCTCCCCTGCGTTTGCTTTGTATGCAAAATGGTTGGGAATGATGCTTGAGTAACCTGTAACTGTTTGGTGCTGAGAGCTGTTATGCTTGTTCTCAAACATGACACTACTAGAAATGTTATTATTTCTTTCTATTGTCTTATTTGTGTTTAGATTGGTTTACAGTGCAACTCTTCCAATTTTTTTTGCCCTGTAACTTTGTCAGAGAGGATAGTGTGTGGTAATGCAGAGTCGCCTTCCTGGCTGTTTGCTTCCAGAAACAATTTGCTTATGTATTCAGGACAGTTTGCATTTCCCCCCAGTTTTCAGGGTACTGAACTGAATCTGAGACTTAAATATACAGTATAGGTGGTTTACTTTCAGACTTAATTTGTTAAATTTTTAACTGATGGGTTTTCCCACATGTTGCTGCAAGTTCTGTAGTGCTCACTAACAGCTTATGGTCTCACTTAGGGGTATATGTTAGCAAAACTGCATGTATTGGGTTTCAGACTCCTGAAGCTCTTACTTTTAGCAATATCAGGTTCAATTTAGTGACCCCAATCTTGAGTCCTACTGCATTGGAGGGGGCAGCAGGGAAAAGAGAAGAAAAAGGTTGGTTTGGGTTTCTAGGAAGGGAATTAGTTGGGAGAATGGAGAAAAAAATGACAGGACAGAGAGAGAAACAGCTTTTAAGGAGCTATCAATGATGGCCAAGGCAGGAGAACTGTATGAGGACATGGATGAATATGATACTGTTTAGATTATTTTCTTTACCTCCATCTTCACCTTCTCAAATCTTGCTTTCAGTAGATACACTAAGGTATGTGGCTTTCTAGTACTCAGTGAAGTATCTGGAAGTTATAGTTGCTCATCAGTGGCCTGCATTCATGTTTTTCAGCAAAGAATTACTGCATTCTTGTTTTGTTGTGTCTAATTATGCCTCCTCTAGCAGCAAATTAACTGCAGAGATGATTTATTCTTTTTACAGCACCTACTGAATGTTAACCGGGCGCAGTCAGTACCAGTACGAGCGTGCCTTGTCCTGTGTTGCTGCTGTCCTGTTTTGGGGTCTCAGCGTGACAAAATGAAGTGGATTTATAATTCCCCTAAGGGTTTTCCAAATATTATGCTGTTGTTCTCTTTTCACAAACTGCAAGAGAGCACTTGCTTATCAGAGATGGAAAATTACTGTATATATATTTTTTTAAATACTCTTTTCAAACACCATAAAATTCCTAAAACATCGTTAAGCACTTTTAAATATATCTCAGCTGTGGATCTAGCTTCCCTGGTGTCTTGAGGAAGCTGAGCTTCAGTTCTCCTAGTTGTTCAGCCTCTCCAGATCTTGCCACTGACTTCTGTGTAATCTTTCATATCTTGTAATTTTTATAATGAAGTAATCTCAAACGCTTGCCTTTCAAGCTTTTAGTTTTTACTACCATTAAACTACCTGTGTAAATTCATTGCATCAATGATGTGGCAGTACTGCTGCCAAGTTCAAAAAATCGGGAGAATTTCTTACTTAATGTTTAAAGACAGCTTAGTTAACTGTTAGGGCAGGCTTTCCTTGTTTCATTTTTGCAGAAGCCTTACAGCAGATGCAGGTTTTGGAGTGGTTTTTTTTCCCCCTTATAATTAATATTGATAGCATGGTGATGCTATTTTGTAATTTTATTATTTTTCTACTACTGGACAGGGGACTAGGTTTCTTTCAGTATTCTATGTTGACTCCCTTTTATGCTGCACTCGAAGAGTCCAAATCTGCCTGGCCCTTGATTGAATTGCTGCTTTTGCTGCAAAAGAAATGGGAGTAGTGGAGCCTGCTTGAGAGGGCTCTGGGCTGTATTTAAAGCTGTAAGGCTGCCTGTTTTAGCTAGAAACCCCAGAACCTCAAAAAATGGAGCCATTTAACCACGGCTGGTGTTTCTGTGGCTTTTGTTGCCCTTGAGCACATAATTTGTGTGAGCGCAAAGTCAGGGAATCCAAGCGCTGAGCAGCCTTTGGCTGCAGGAAGGTGATTTCTTCTGGTGGATTAGGATACGCGACGTGGGTAATCACCAGTTAGGCTTGCATTAATCTTGCCTGATGCTGAACTTGAATTTCATCTCATAAACAGCGATACTTGATGCGGTAGAGGAGCTGCCCTGTACGAATAATCGAAGCAGTGTCAGTAGGCCACGCGAGATCAGAGCCCCAGTCCAAGGAAGGATCCGGTTTCTGATGTAACTGCTGTGTGCTGGCAGCAAGTGGCGGGCAGGGCAAGGCTATTTCCACGGACATGCCCTATATGGAAGCAGTAGGTGTTGGTAGGCAGCTTGATGTGGGTGTCTGAGCAAAGGCTTCCTGTGGTCGAAGGCATGTTTGTAGAGTTACAGGTGTGTCGAAAGAGGGAGAAGCTGAACTGTGGCTTGGGGAGAAATATTATTTAAAAATTTGATGTGGAACAAGCATCTCTCAAACCGCAAAGGAGCGTAAATCTGGCAAACAAATTGTGGCAGCTCTGCTTTTTTTTTTTTTTAATGTTTCCTTCCTTTTCCTTGTAATTGGAATACTCTGGTGGTGTTCTAGAGAGCAGCCTCTCTTTGGACTGTCTGCTGCTGTTTGCATGTTCTGCACAGCTCATCTGACCAAGGACATCAAGACCTGACCTGCAAGAGGTGTATTACTCTTAGCAGTGAGAAGGCAGTAATTCTCCGCAGGTTCGGAGAGCATAAACTCTTGAAGTCAATAAAGTGTCTCTCCTCAAATGCTGTCTCCTGCCATGGGGCCAGTGCTTTACATATTGTTGTTAGGCAGAACTTACTCTGTCGAAGGCTGAACTCTAGTTTGCATTAAGAAAAGTATTGTGCCTAAAATGTATCACACTTTCTGCTAATAGCATTTCTTGTGCTCAAAGAGGGTTTTTATTTTTTTTTTTCCAAATGACTTGTTCTAAAGCCCTGCCTCGGATTGTGTGACCTGTTACATAATCCAACAATTCTGCAAAGGCCATTTCTTTTAAAAGGTCGGTGTATTAAAATGTCCTACTTCTTCATCACAAATGAGATGGAGTAGCTTGTACTTCTGCAGAATGCATGAAAAGGGAGAGGTTTGCCATTCAGTGTGTGCTTCCTTCATGCTAGAGAGAAATGTAATCGGTCTCCTTTCAGACAGAATTTGCTGGATCAGGAAAGGTCAAAACAAAACTGAGGAGTACTTTAAACCTTTAGCTCTCTAATGGCATAGTCTGAGGATATTAAATAACTAATTGGGACACAAGATACTTTTTTGTATGCCCACCAGTGTTTAATAATAGCATTTTCAATATCTTTTAGGATGCAAATCTAGTGGTCTTAAATTTTTTTTGGTATCTGTAACATGGAGGCTTCAGTTGCTGTGTTACATGTGAATGAATAGTGGACAAATTTAAATTGCTGTCTACTGCAACTCTGCTTTTCTGTCTTGTGAAGCTGAATCCCTTCCCACTTATTTCCAGGGAGTGGGTTCCTAGTTGCTAACAATTATTTTTTGGTGGTATACAGGAGCCTTTCTACTCCCATGTCTTTCTGCTTTAGAGAGATTCATGTATAGTCCTTAGCTGCAACAATAGTATTTCTGTAGTGACTTAAAAAAAAAAAGGAATTAAAACCAATAAATGCTGGCTTATTTTTTTTTTCCTCTCTGCATGGATGATTGCAAGTCTTTTTGAGCCCAAGTTGTGCCAGGGAGCAGCATAAATGGAAAGGAGAATAATGCCTGCCTTTTCTGAGGATGATGCAAGTTTAATCTTTGGAAGAAAAAAATCCACCTTTGAGAAACCAGTCTACAGATTCTCCATGAAAGGAAATCTCTTGTAGTAAATGCTTCTTGTTGTGTTCAAACCAGCTTCCTGACAGTGTGCTCTCTTTAGAACAACTGGTCATGGAAAAGCAGAATTTGCTGCACAATTATGTAGTTTCTAAAAAAGGCTTGGCATGGTATCCTGCCAGCGTCAGGCAAGCAGCACCACCAACTCCTTCAGGTGATGAGGCTGAGTGCTTGACACCAGCAGCCAGTTCCAGTATTTGTTCTTGTGTTGGTAGATGAAAGTTGGTTTTATTTTTGCCTTCAGATTAGAATAGTTTATAGCTCAAGGTCTTCCTAGAAGGAGAGCGTGGATGCTTGGTGAACCTGATTACTGCTTCTGTGTCTGCTTTGAATCCCTGATCAGTTGACTGGAGAATGAAAACTGCCTTGAGTCACTTGACTCCTGCAGCAATCCTCCAACGCCCAGCCAGCCGAGGGGAACGTTTTCCAGTCATGCGTGTAGGATCCTGAAATGTGATGATGACAAGCCTCTTTAGGATTTTAAGATATTGTAATATTAAGACTGTCTTGAGCTCTGCTGACATTACCCTGAATTGAGTGTCTTCTGTGAGGAACAGCTTGATGTTTTCCTGGAATTGCTCAAATGGCTTCATCGTCCGTGTTTGTTTAATTGGTGTTAATGTAAGTTGTTGCCCTGTGTGAATTACAAAGTGAAGTTGCCCAGCCTTGTCTTTTAAAAAGCATGTGATGGAAATGCCACATAGCTAAATATAATTCTTTTTAGGTGGTTGTCTTCGGTGCTACTTGTGTATGTGAGCTGCTCCAAAGATGGCTAGGAGTAATTCTTGACTGATGGCCTTTGTTTTCTTTGAAATGCGTGCTTTTTAAGGCACTAAACAAATGCATGGACTTGCTGTTGATCTAGATATCGTTAACTGTTACACAGGCAAGTTGACATGTGCTTTGGATTTATCAGAACTGGTTTCATAATGTCTCTGTTGATCTATATGCGTCCAACCAGGATGTCCAAAGCAGAGAGAATCACTTTAATACATACACTCACGGGGCAGAGAGGCTTGGAGCTTTCTAGTTTATACTCCTCCGATGCCTCTAAGCAGATGGGCTTGAAAGAAAAAGCAGACTTTGATAAGGAAGAAGCTATAAATTGAAAATAGAGCTTGCACTCAGTAGAAAGTGAGCTATGATAGGGACTGCAGAACACACTTTAGGCACAAGCTTGTGCTAAAATAGCATCTTTTTATCCCATGTCTGCTCCTTGTGTGTCATCTGAATAGTTTATACGTGTAAACCACTGCTCTAGTTATCAGCACTTTTAAGACCTTTGCAGAAAAATACAGGAATTGGTGAGTTAGAGATCCTTAACAAGGAGAGCATCTAAATGCTGGTATCAGGCTTCGCTTACTGTTTTAAAGTGGGTTGTATTTCAGTTTGGTTCCATCGTTTCTCCTGTAACTAAGTGAAATACCAAATTTCCAAGTTGTTTCTGTGTCACAGTTACAGTTACTTCTCCAGCCTGCGCTCCTTTGGAGTACCAGAGCACTGGAAGAACTTCTGTCCTTTCTGGCTAAAGAACTAGAAAAAAAGATCTGCAAACTCCTACACTTCAAATTGTGACTATAGCCAGCAGGCTAGCATTAATATGGAACCAAAATGGGGGAGTAGATTTTAATTTCTTGTTCTGACTATTCTTTTCTTGCTGGATATTCCAGACTTGAATCTGTTTTCGTGTCTTCTGCCTTATGGCATCAAACACACAGTTTGTTTCAAAAGGTAGAAGAATCGTAAACACTGCCCACAACTCGTGAAATTATGTGTGAATATGAGAAAGATGTCTGGAGAAGATTTTTGAACCCAACCAGCTTATATAACAAGAATGTATTTGGGGTGAAAGTAATTTCCTGAAAATGGAAGTGCATAGCTTTAACTGTTATGACACACCAGTGTCTTTGCTACCTGGTAGTGTTGCTGTGAACTGTGCTTTGATGTGTTTTTCAGTGAATTATGGTTACTGAGATCAGGTTTTGCACAATAAAAGTGACCATAAAATAATAGTTGCACTTGAAAGTCATTGCGGTGTGAAGTCAAGCATTGCTTTTTTTATTCCAAGGAAGCTCTTGAATAAAAGGATCTGTGGTGCAAGAGTATGTGGTAGAAGGTGAATGGGCAGCGTGAAGAACTCAACCTGATCAAAGGGGTCTATGTTTTGGGGAGGTGGTTGGACCAGGTGACCTCCAGAAACCTTCTTTGGTCTGAATTCTCTGATTTCTGAACCCGTAAGTTTCTCACTGTGTCATTTCTCCCTCCCTCTGTGCAGAGAAGTGTCTCCTGGCTGCGTGGTGTATAATGCCAGAATGGCCTCGTGACAATGAATGCTCTGAAACCATTTACTTCAGGGCTTTCTGAATTTTCCTTCAATAAACAAATGAAATTAGTTTGCATGTCAGCCAAGATTTTCAACATTCTTCATTTCTCTGCATCAGATCTGAATCAGGAAAATGTTAATCTTTGTCTGTGGACCTGGAGAAAGGACAGCTGTAGGTTTATCTCTGTGAAATGGATCTAATGCTGTATCATGGGCTCATGCATTTTATATGATGCTCTCTGGGTAATGTTTTCCTCTGTATCAAGTCAAAACCTACGTTCAGCTTTGTAAAGCTGCAAGGTGAGCTTGCAGGAATTAATTTTATGTATTGCTCTAGTTCTCAACAAACTTACAGGCAGTATAGGGTCATCAGGGTATCTGATACGCATGTCAGTGTTGTTCTTAAAGCTGCTTCAGTAGCTGGCTTATAGTTAGAGCAAAACAGACCAAGAAAGATAATGCAAATCTTTTAGTTTATGGAGCTGGCATTGAGGAGACCCCAGCCAAAGGTGGTCTGATGCCTCGTGTGGTGCTGCAGCAGCTGGTGAGTCACGCAAAGGACAGGGCGTGCACTGCAAAACTTAAACCCCTCTCTTCTCAGTGATGTGATTAAGACCAAACCCATCTCTTATCAGTGGTGTGATTAAAAACCCTGCTCTCTAGTGATTAAGGAATGGGAAACCATCAAACTACTAGATGCTGGAAATTGAAATGCTTTCCATAGAATTGAGGTATCTTCAGCCTCTTTACCTTCTCCTTCACCTGGCATGCTGGCTGTCACTTTCTTTAGATTCGGCTAATTCCAGATACTTTGCTCTAGTAAAGGCGAGTGTTGGAAATAAGCTAAACATTAATTAGGTTGCCTTTTTTCTCTCCTAAATCTGAAGTATAACTGCAATACTTTGACAAACTGATGGTGGGTTTTTTCCTTCCTTAGAAAAATGTATCCCTTTAATTTTCACGCTTCAGTGAAGAAGGAAAAGGTGTTAATTAGAGTACCAGTTTAAGTAGCAGACACAGGTGCTTGGGTTTTCAAAGCCTGAGTGATGGGTGCTGTAGGAAAGGAGAGAGGAGGAGGGCGGTTTGTTTTTCTGGTCCTTGATATTCTGATGCAAGTTACAAGTGAGACTGTTGCCATGTAATAAAGGTGAAAATAAAAGCCAGGCAAGAGCAAAGCCAGCTGAGAAGCACTTTGTGGACTGCCCAAGATAGTTTGTGCTTTCCTATTTTAATGAAGTTGTTAAAGTTAGCACTTAATTTTGTTCCCTTTCCTGAAACTGGAGTCTGTCCAGTTGTTTCCTGGAGCTCCAGCCATACTTTGAACCACTGGGTCCTGGTGTCAGAGCTTGGAAGGAGGGAGTTGTCTCTGAGACAGCACACATGCAGTGCTTTAGGAGTGCATGAAGCATTTACATCTGGTTACATTATATTCTTCCCTTTCGAATCCTTGTAACTCCATTCCCATACAGACAATTAGGGGATTTATCTGGTTGCACTGAAGCATGTGCCAGTGGTGGTAAAGCTTTGTTTAGTTTTACCTGTGCAGAGCCTAGGGTATTTAGAAAAGCTGGAAGAACTTTTAAAAGAACAATTAAAAATCAGACTGCATAATACAGAATACCAAATAGGGAAAAAGGCATTAAAGCAGTTCAATGAAAAGATCTCACTGAAAGTTTCAACCCTAATGCCTATTTTTGGTGGCAGAACTTAAATACCAGAGGTGATGGCAAAGGTGTTTGGCTTTTTTGCTATTCTATTTAAAAAAGGCATTCCT
>NW_009706529.1:0-51222 GCF_000703405.1 Apaloderma vittatum | reverse complement strand
GGCACATATTTATAAAAATTATTTGGTTTATATTAATAAGGAAATTTTAAAATGAGATTTCAGAGGCAAAGGAAAAAAAAAAGCTAGCTTAGCTCTACTTTAGTCAGTCTATAAATAAATGGAATTGCAGGCAAAGCTCTCAACCAGTGCACAGAAATAAAATCTCCAGAACTGCTAAAGGCCTGAGAGCAGCAGAGAAGCAGTGAAATACAGACATATGGTGGGCTAATAGGACAAATGGGAAACATCAGCCTCTTGCTGTTTACATGATGGTTTTCATTGTAAATATAGACAATCTGTAAAACATTCAGTCCCTAAGCAGTCTATGTTTTATCTCAGTGTTGTGGGTTCATACTGAAAATTTGGTTTATTTTTGCACTAGCTTTGCAAGCTCTCCTTCTTTTTTCTTTAAACTTTGACCTGTGATTTCTTCATAGAAGTGGAATTCACCACAAGATAAAGATAGGATCAAGACTGGAACGTTGTCATTCTTGATGGAGATGTGTATTGCTTTGCCCTGACTGTAAAATTGCTTTGTTTTAGTTATATTTCTTGTGGCTGAAGATGTCCTTGGAAATATATTGCATTTCCTTCAGTTGGGTCATTTTTGTATGTGCTTGTGCTGTGGCCTGCTTTGCACTTCTCCCAATAGCCCCCGTGCTCTCGGGCTTCACAGCTTCGTGGTTCCCAACCTCTGCAGTCTCTGTTTTCAACAGAGCCCTGCTGCACACTGGATTTTATTAGTCTTCAGCAGACCTGTATGTGGAGACTAATTTGTTTCTCTAGTTTTAGAGCTAGTCCATCGCTTTCCTTGCCTTTGTCCTCACAATTGACAGATGAGATTAAATCTTCAATAAACATTGCTTCGGAAGTGATTTAATATTTTTGTCCTTCAGGTAGAGAACCATCAAGTAATAAAATAAATTGGTTGGAAACAGTCGTGTACTTGAGTAGCTACACTTCTAGATCATGGTTTATTTTACTTTCATTCTGGTATATAGTGAAGACTTGCAGAGGCCTCTCGAGGGATATTTAACAATAGGTTTTCCATTGTTCTTTTATACATAGTAGCAATTGGCTTTTAAAATATCCCTAACTTGAACAACCTTCCCCCATAAAAGATTTTTTTCTTTTGATGAGGGAAGCTTGCTGCATAAAAATAACTTGATGATAATGAAATAAATACAGCTGCCAATATAGTGATAATTTGCAATATCAAAACTTCATCAGAATATTTTCTTGTAGGCACTTGAAGGTACTTATTTTGATTGCATTTGCCATTAAGGATTCACTTAAGATTTGGGCTATTCCACTGCTTCCCGTGGGTCTATATGATCTTAACATATGATCTGTGGATTAGTGCCTCCTTCCTCCACCCTCCCAAGAGCCCTGATAAAGGGAAGCTTTGGAATGTTGACCTCAGTGTTGCTCTGCTGTTATGTCCAGGGCTGACACTTGTAAACTGAAGCTGAAAAAAATTACTCCTGCAACCAGTGCTTCCTACGTTTTATGCTCTGGCAATAAGACAGCTAAAAATTACAAATAAGGTTTTCAGTTTTAATCAGAGTGTAATCACTTTAACAAAACGTTGATCTTTTGCTTGGTGTGTCTGGTTTTTGATACATATTTGGGTTTTTTTAATGCTCCCATCTCTAGAATTGTGCAGAACATGGTGATAACAATGCAGTGAGTACTGTGCTTGGAGAAGACCAAGTAAGGAAACCATTGGGCTCCGAAATCCTCTTATGTAAGCAGAGAAATCTGTATAGTGTCATTTTCTGTTTGGTTTTGAGCAATTATGGAAATGACTGACTACTACCATTTTTTTAATGCTTCAGTTCCTAGACTCCTGTTGTGCTAGAGGGAGCATCATCTCTAGTACTTAGCTTTTTTTTCTTTTCTTTTCCTCCCCTTTTTTTCCCCCCTTTTTTCTTTTTTTTTTCATATATTTATTTTATTTTAAATATGTCTGCTCAGTACTGACAGATTTCAGCTCCTTTTGCAGCTTCTGGCTAGATACTTTAATCGGAACTCACCCTCCGGCAGATGTGCAGTAGCTGGAAGCATTGTCTTGACTTAGTGATGCCGTTTGATACGTTGCCTTTGCTGTTTCTGAGTGACTGAAAATGCAGAGCATGAACCCAACACTCTTGTGTAGATTTTTTAATAGCACTGCCAGTCTTTGGTAATGCAAAGGTTTTTATTAATTCTTATATGGAGGCTTTTCTGCCACCTTCGTTCCTGTTTGTCTTTCTGGGATATTATTCTAACCTGGAATACCTTTTGAAAGAGCACATTTTTCTCTTGATGGGGTGGGGAGTACCACCAAATACAGGGGTTTTTGAGGTTGTTTTTGGTTTTTTCCCCATCATTGTGGAGTTGTCTGTGCTAATGACATGGTTACTCAGAGTGTTGCACTGAAATATCATAATCTGAGAGGTTATTTTTCAAGAGGATTTGAAACTGCTGGATATGTAGGGTTTAAAACTTAAACCTGGAGAATATTTACTAGAGACCTTTTGATGCAGTTGCCCAGTATAATCTTTCTGAATTGTTTTTAGGCTTTGTGTAAAAGTTTTAGAATACTTTTAACAGCTTAATGAACACAGAATCAGATTCAACCCCAAAAGCTTTTGACAGCTTGTTTAATTCAAACTGCTGATACTCCTTTTAATAAGAGGATTTACAGTACTTCTTCACACCACACATCTTTTGTGTAACTTCAGCATCAGTGCAGCTCACAGTTATTTTAAAATATCCAATTACACCACTTCATCCCTGCCACAAAGGCTAGCTACGATGTCTTTCTTGCAGAAATGATTGCTTAGTAGCCAGGACAGCTGGAGAAGTAGGACTGAACTTCAGCTTTAGGGTTTCGGTCACTCAACCTTTGACTTCAAGCATGCATTTCACAACAGGGGAGTTCATCTTTGTGCATCAGTGTTTAGTAGAAACAGAGACCCCGCAGAAGGGGGACAGCTTTTGGAGCCGTCTTCCGAGCTACTGTCATCTCTTTGGCTGTGAGTAGCATTTCAGTATTATGACAGAAGGTAGGAAAACCAGGCTATAGCATGAGAGAGCCACTAAGATTTGGAAACAGTGACCTGTGCCATGTGCTGCTGCTTTTGGCCTGTTGCATTTAGTAAACTACGTTGAGATAGATGCCAGTGTTGCTATCTGATTTATACCTCTCTGGGAATACAAAGACTTCCTCGTTCATCATCCCTTGAAACAGGGACAGTCCAGCAGAGCAAGATCATAACCCAGTCTCCTGTGTTACCTCCAGCAGCAGTGTGAAACCAGTGTGATCCTTGTTAACCTCAAGAAGCAGCTGTGGTGGTCTTACTGCTGTGTAACTGCTAGTAATTAGGGCACTTCTTTTCCTCTCTCCCTGCAGCAATGGATTATTTGCTGTAGTATTTGTAACAAGCATAGAGCTCACCTCCTTTAGGGTTGGAGTACAGGGCTGGAGAATCCTTGTCAAAGGAGTTTGCGATTGAAACAATTTCTGCAGTAAATACCTTTTATTTTCGAATGTTCTTGTAGCTGTTACTTGTAGCTGCTGTGCACTTGCTCTTCAAACAGGACTGTGCTGGCACTGAAGTTTGTGTGCTCTGAAGACTCTTGCTCTTGTTTTCTTGCCTGAATGATTCTTTGTCAATGGTGCAAACTTCCTATGAAATTGTGTGCTAATGTACAACTGTTTTGTGACTGTGGTCAAACTAGGCAGAGGATGGGGAGAGTGCTGTTTAATGAGCATGCATCAGATATTTTTCCAAGGCTTTGAGTCTCACCTTTCTGTTCTTTAAAATCCAACGGATTGTCTTTCAATGCATTTCCTGAAAATAAGCCGTGAATTTGAGGAAATGAAACAATCTGAGTTTTATCAGCTGTGTGGCACTCTGTTTGCTGATGAGAAGTCCTGCTGCCCAGGGAACACAGCAATATGACAGATTTTGCTGCATAATCTGTCTGGCCAGCTGTATTCTAATCTTTTGGTTTTAGTGGGGGGTCCTGGTGGGGGAAGACACTAGCTTTAAGGCAGTGGTGTTTTCAATAGATACCTTTGAAAATAGGATTGAAGGACAATTTAGTATGTCCGTGCTCTTAACACAGCTCTGAAGCTGATAAGTATTGAAGGATTTCATGCCATAATAAGGATATTTTGGCCTGATCATGGATGTCAGCACGTCATGTCATTTTAGAAGGCAAAAACCGTGTGGTGTCTTGAGATATCTTTACTGTCCTTTTTCTAACGTAACGATCTTGTGGCATGTGCGTGTATGTACTGCTGAAATTCCTTTTACCTTAGAAGGTTGTGAAAATCCTGGAGCTGTGGTGATCCAGCTACTTTGGGAAAGTAGGTCACTTGTATCTTGGGGAATTCCCTGCCTCCAAAGTCCGAAATAGATGGAAGGAAAGGTCAAAGCAGAGTTTGCAATTGCGAGCTGCATAGGGCAGAAGGTTAGGGTTTTACCCTTTTTCCTCCCTGTAGATAGGTCATATAAAGCAAGAAAACTCTTTGGAGAAAAGACATCTAGCCACGAACACTTAACGCTTGCCGGTTTACAAGGTCCACGTGACTGAAAAAAGCTTGCAAACCCATCAGTCCACTCTGTGGTGCGGAGGTGCCTGCTAGCTGGTGCACACTGCAGCCTGTGGCTCCCCAAGCCCAGCTGCCCTGGGAGAATCCCGCGGCGTGGTGGGGTTAAGAGCTGTGTGCCATGAAGCCAGTGCCTCCCACCAGTATTCTAGACAGGAGCACACTGCTCTCGGAACTACTGCCCTCTGTCTGCAAGTGCTCTGTGTTGTGCTTTTTCCTACTGAAAGTTGTCTCACTGTAGATGCTAATGTCTGATCTAATTATCTGTTTTCTGCACCTCATTGCCGTTGTTCTTGATGAGATGTTTTGTTTTCTGCTGCTCTGTCACTGCGTTTCTGCTGCCCCTCCCTCTAGCCGGGTTTGTCAAGTCGCCCATGTCAGAAACTAGACTCACGGGGGACGCCTTTGAACTGTACTGTGATGTGGTTGGGAACCCCACTCCAGAGATCCAGTGGTGGTATGCTGAAGTCAACCGGGCTGAGTCTTTCAAACAGCTGTGGGATGGCGCTCGGAAGCGCCGTGTCACCATTAACACTGCCTACGGGGCGAATGGGGTGAGTGTGCTGAGAATAACCCGCCTTACCTTGGAAGACTCTGGGACTTACGAGTGCAGGGCCAGCAACGATCCCAGGAGGAATGACTTGAGGCAAAATCCCTCCATAACATGGATTCGAGCCCAGGCTACTATAAGCGTCCTTCAGAGTGAGTCCGGCACTTTACAGTAGTGGTACTTGTAGTATCTAGAGGCAGTCTAGTGACCCGAACCCTCCTGTTACCCCAGTACAGCCCTCTGCTACCTTGTCCTGGTGTGGTGAACCCGAGGCTGCTCCTCTGCCTGTAGTGCTGACTTTGTCTGCCATCTGTGTCTCTTCTCCTTAGGATCAAAGGAATGGGGGGGTGTGGGGAAATCTGTGGATTTGTTGTACAGCTTCAGTGTTGAGTTTTGTGTTTCTGTCCTACACCTTTTAGTTTTGTAGTAGGTTTCTAGCTACCCTTATGCTGACTTCTCCATGAGTGCCTTTATATTTGATTTCGATGTTCTTCCCAAGCCTAACCATTTTCTTTTTATTTCTTCTGTTCCCTTGGAATTTCTCTGAATGCCTTCTCACGTGGTTTTGGTTGCATATATGCTTCTATGCAAATCCTTTCCTTTCAGTTACATGTGACCTCTAATGTTTACATTTTTCCATGAAGTCGTGGTGTTTCTCTTTCTTTCTGAACAGCAGCATGTTCCTAATGAGTTCTGTGATGCAGCAGCCCTGAACTGATGCAGCTATTCTTAATCCAGCCTATGAAAGGAGCGGGGGGAGATATCCTCCCCCAGTGCTGAACCTAATAACTTTAGCTAAATTGCTTTCATCTGAGAACACAACTTTTGGCAGCAGAAAAGCTTTCAAAAGCCGAGAATGTTGTGCTTTTTGTTCTTTATTGTTACAAGACTTTTCTGTGTTCAACTTACGTTTAAAGCGGCCCTAGGTGAGTTTGGAAGTTCTGATTGCCAGTGTCAGTAGAGAAAGAGCCTTGTTTCACTTTGTGTAACACGCAAAACTCTTGCATTTGCTAACTAGACGGAGCAAATGTGTAAAGAGTTATAGGTAGAGTGAATTAAGTCTGCTTCATGGAGGTGCAGGAGAATTTGCTTTCTGGGCAATTTCTCAACCTTCTAAGGTGGCAAAGAGCAAAGCAAAGCTGTTGTCTCTTTATTGTGCTCTGTATGTAAATAAACCTTTTAGGTACCACTTAAGAGTTTTGTCTGGGTACAAAAATGTCAAACGCTAATTATGTCTCAGTTATGGTTTTGGATACCTTAAAAAAAGACCCAAAACTCTCCCTGAAGGGTGGTGCTGTGGTCAGCTCTGCTGGATCAGAGACCTTCCCTCTGGAAAATGGAAACAACATTGATATAGACGGAAAAATAGACAGCGAACCCAATGATGTGGATGGACTTGAATATTTGATTGGCATTGGGTCGTTCAGCTCAAACCTGCCCAGCTTTCAGTCCTAATGCTTGATTCTTCCCTTGTCCTTTGAGGTCCCACAGAATTTAGATGAATATGTTGCTTGCATGACCTGCCACAGCAAGAGCTGTGTAGTTTTAGGAAATGATACTACCTTAAGACAAAGCCAAAAAATTTGTCTTCCAAGAAGTCTTCTGGAAAATCCCCTCTGCCCTTCTTAAGACCTTTAGTTTCTCTTGAGTGTGGCAAGTCTATGGTGGTCCTGTGCTCCTTTCTTTGTGTCCAGTCAGTTTTAGTAACCTACTGAGGGAGAAAATCCTTTTCCTATAAAAAGTCACCATTTGAAAATGAATTACTGTGAAGATGTCTCCATTTGGAAAGTGGGTTTTTCTTCTCTCAAGACCATTGATACTAACCTGCTCTAGACATTGAAGTTTAACCTTTTGTTTTCCTCCCCAGTTAACATCATTTTGTCACATCTGGTGCTACTAATTCTGGAGTGTGTATCGTGACTTCATTGCTAAGTGCCTTGTGCCCTGGGATAATTCTTGTGCTTTTCTGTTTTGTTCGTTGGGGGCGAGGGGAAATGTCAAATGCTTTTATTCTGTAATATTGTGTATGTTAAAAGATCTGACCAGGTACTGCTTGGGAAATGGATCACTCAGACATTAAACTCCTGTGTGACTATGCTGGAAAAAACAAAGATGGGTGGGAGGAAGTGAGTCTCCAAGTGGTCACTGGAAGGTGGAGACCATCTTATCTGGAGCTACCCAAAATGTCTTAACTGCTGTATTATGTGTATGGACACAATTTGTTTTGAAATGGGAATTTTCTGACTGGACAGTCTTGGAGTTTCCAGCTAACGGTGGCTGTTTTGCTGCTGGCCTTACCTGACATCACCAACACTGAAAGGGAACATCGCATGTATCACAAGAGCACAACCTCTTTTCACTGTCCTTGGCATCACAGCTTGTCTCAAATATCAGAACTTGAATGAAGAGGGGTCAAGTGCAACTTAATTTTTAAAAGTTAACACCCAAAACCTTGACTCTGCCTTCTCTCTCGTTCCTTATTTGGATCAGGAATTTCGTTTATTGATGGTTGGGTGGGGTTTTTATATTTATTTGGTTGGTTTTTAACTTTAAAACCTGATCTTGCATAAAATGGTTTTTTTAAGTCGTCTATAAAAAGAGACTCTTCAGCATCTTGCACTTGTGGACATCTTTCTTTGGATGTTGTTCCAGTAGTATTCCATTTGCAGTTTCTCTTCTAGAATTAAATCCAGCTAGGACTGTCCAATGGAATTTGTTTTTAAAAAAATTATATCAAATTCAAGTAACATAAATGCAAGTAAAAGATGTAAATGAGACTGTGGTTGCTTTTGATTTGCTTAACCCAAAACTTAAAAATTGGCAAGTCAGACAAAAGGCTTCAGCAAAGCAAACTTGAGAGTCTTTTCTGGACGTAGCAGACATAGGTAAGAATAATGTGGATTGCAGAAGTCATCATTGGAGCTCTGGGCAGGTTTGTTGTAGATTCTGATTCATCAGTGTTAGAGGCTGCAGAGTCCTTAATCAATGCAATATGAAATGACTGTTAAAACCCTCCTGGATTAAGTCTTTAACTTCCCAGTTTCCATAGGGACTAGATTCGCATTGGGGTTTTTGGGGTGACGTTTTCCTGCCGCTAGTGCTTGTGTCACGCTTTCGAGCGGCAGTGTGCCTGCTTTCCCTTTCCAGGATGGCTGCAGGCTGATCGCTGCTTTAGGCTGTGTCTCGGCTGGGCGCAGACAGCAGCAGCATCTCTGCTCGGAGCGCTCCCTAGATGCGTTGCAGTCTCTGTCACAGTGGCCCGAAGCCCGTCCTGCGTTTATTTTGCAGGCTGCAGATTTGAAAGTGCTGTTCCATCATCAAAGATAAAAAAAAAAAAGCGTTTAGAACAAAACCCAGTATGATCAGTGAATTCCAGCAAAAGTTATTTCCCTAGATAAGTGTTCTGATGCTGAATTTCTATTTCAGACATGTTACTAAAAATATTTCCAGAGCTCCGTTAAGTGTTTTTCTGAGAATGCACAAAAGCTTTTTGTGTTGAGGTGGAAATGCATATAGGGCAGTCCAGTAATGGAGTGGCTTTAAGAAAACAATTTTATACGCAATAGGACCCAAACAGGTCCTTGCATGATTAAAATTCCCAGCGTGGGAACAATGAGGCAGAAACAGAGGCAAAAATGTGTGATAATAGCGAAGTGCCTATGAGAAGTGTCAAAAAAACCTCCATTACTACAGGAGCTGCCAGGTTTTCTGCAGTTAAATGGTAGTCCTAGTTTTAAATAGCTGTGAAAAGAAGCTATGTCACCAGCCTGCTGAAGAAAGGGGGAGAGGACATACAGGAGTCTTAATGGCTTTGTCAGGTTATTGGTAGGTAGGTATTTGTCCTCCCTGCCTCTGGGCAATAAGCTACGTACCGTACTGTTGGATCGATGAATGTTTTACATGATGAAAAATGCAGTGTTTCTGACAGTACTGGTATTTTCCACTTCCCCTTGTTCTGCTTCATAACTTGTGTTCCAAGTGCTTTGCAGATGAAGATCCAAAAAAGACTGCATGGATATGACTAAATTTGCATTCCAAATATGATACCACAAGGTGTAACAAATTTTACAGGATTAAAAGGTCTTCGCTGAGTTGCGAAAATCACAAAGATGTTCATTACTGACCAGCTTCCTCACCCTCCCGCCCTCTGCTGCTGACTGAAGTGCAGAGGAGGTTCAGAGGGGTTGATGTAATGAGCAGCTGGCAACAGCTACTCCTTTGGAATTCATTTCACCCTACAGAGTAAGGAAGTAGATAAAAGACAGTGGCATTTATGTGGCGGAGACAGTTGTAACGGCAACCTTTAGTTTACACTGAAACTACGGCCAATACTAAATGTAGACTTTTTTGAAACACTAGTAGCAAGAATAATTAAATATTCTTTAAGCTCTATCATCCTATGTTCAAGGGTGGGGTTTTTGGTTTTTTTTGGGTTTTTGGTTTGTTTTTCCCTTTACTTGAAACCAGCTGTGAGCCATGAGACCTGCAAGAGAAAGGTCTTTTTTACAAGTTTGGGTAAAAAAACTGTCCTCAACTATTGTAAAAATTCCTCAGCCTTACTTGTTGGAGAGTAATAAGCACCTGCATGATCTTAAGAAAGCATGGTTACCAAATGTAAGGACAATGCCTTCATACTAATCTTATCACTTCTGAAAGGCTTTCCCCTTAAAAATGTGAATTCGATGTTAGCAGGTAAGATTGTAATGTGAAACAGCCTGGGCTCAGTTCCTAATGCAACCAGCAAAGTATGTGACACATGCAGCCTGTTTATGCAATGAGGCTCACATTTTTTTCCCCCCCCTTCATAAATGTTTATGTTTAAGGTTACTTTAGAAACAAAATAGTTCCTGACTCTAATTTTACCATGCTGTATATTCTTACTTTTTATTGTTGAGCATGAAGTGCTGCTTTCAGCCATGCCTTGTGCACACTGGGTGCTTGTTTGAATTTCAGACATCATAATAGCTACGTTATTTCAAATACCATGTGTGCACAGGATATTTTCCTTAGGTAGATGGGAGTCTTTTTTCAGAGGGAAGTCCCAGATATGTTATCCTGAATACTGTCTAACTCAGGGCTCTTATGTGTAGAAAACGGGTTTGTTTTTGACCTCAGAGTAAGCGGAGGAACCAATAATAGCCAGAAATAAGTCGCTTCTGAAGGACAAGCCGATCTCTTGCAGTCACAGGACAAGTTTTCCCATGTTATGGTCAGTAGTGTATAAAAAATATTCGTGGTGTTACATAGAAACCTGTAGTGATGTTTAATAAAATGAATGATCTAAAATAAATGTCTTTTTTCCATATAGGGGTGCTGATCCTTAAGGTGTTGCCTTCACTAGTGGTCACCTGTTTTGTGACGTTCTTGGTGTCTCCCGAGCTCGTGCAGTGACATCCCTCCTGTAGTCTCTTGCCCTTCCTGATTCCCCTCTGAATTTTAGACTAGCATGGCACAATTGCCAGTGAAGGTTTTTTGCTACTTTAACCTGTCCTTTGTTTCAGAGCCAAGGATCAATGCCAGTGAGGATGTAGTCATTCATGTGTATGGTCCGGCTGTCACATTGCAGTGTAACCTCACCACAAGTCCCAGCCCCCTTTCTGCTAGTTACTGGGTGAAGAATGGAGAGGAGATCCCTGGCACTAGAAAATCTTCAAATACTACAGAGTACAAGTAAGTCTCTTTGGAATAATCTCCATGTTCTGCTGGAGAATGATGTTGGTGCTCCTGAGGTCCCTGGTTCAGCTTCACAGTGGTCAGACAAATGGAAGGGATCTCCATTAGAGGCTCCACAAAAAGTGCATCCATGAATAGTGTCAGAAGAACAATTGTTGAAAAATTGTTGTCTACGGCTGTCACAGCTAGCTCTTGTAAAAATCATGTCAACAAAAACAAACTTCTTTTTTCAATCTGATCTCATTTAGTTCTTCTCCAGAGTATACGTGATGCATGGACATAACTAGACTGTATCTGTGCCTTTGTCTCCCTCTCAAGTATATCGTGCAATCTCTGTCTCCGTATGTCTACATAAAGACGGATCTGCAGCAGTGCATTTCCGTGAAGCAGGGAAATGCAGCATGTAGATCACTGCTGAAATCAGCTGGTTTAGTCATTTTCTGTCTTTGAGAGGTGAAAGATGACATTGTCTGGGTTATTACTGATTAGTAGTGACATGACTACTATAAAATGGTACCAAATATTGATTAAACCAGTAGAGCTGCATCACTCGTGCTTCTTACTTGTCAGCATGTCCACTTTTTCAGCATTAATCTGTTCCACACGCGCATGCTTTTGTTTAGTTTCTGCCTTCCATTAAAGGATGTGAAGGAGAACAGAACATGTACAACCACCTCTTTTGTTTCATGGTAACTTACATGGGGCAGAAAACTGTTTGAGACTTTATGTGTTCCTGAGATGGGGCTTTCTTGCCATGCCGTTGATAGAGCATATGAAGTTTGCTCAGTGATGCCATCAGATGTCATTTTCTTGCTTGCTTTCCACTGCCCCCATTCTTCCATTTTCTTCTCTCGATGCCAGCATGGACAGCAAATACAACTTCTTGGTTAGTGTTAAGCTAAGATGAATCTTGCTTAAGGAATATCTTAAAGACTAACACTAGTGG
This sequence comes from Apaloderma vittatum, assembly GCF_000703405.1. Taxonomy (NCBI): domain Eukaryota; kingdom Metazoa; phylum Chordata; class Aves; order Trogoniformes; family Trogonidae; genus Apaloderma; species Apaloderma vittatum. The sequence continues at coordinate 39,450 of NW_009706529.1, read as the reverse complement.
TAACCTACTCTTTGGGGACATTAGACTACTTGTGACCCTCTTACTCAGCTGTTACATCAGAAGGAGGCAGTTATGGCTGAACAAGGTTCACTCTGTTGTAGTGCATCTGATTTACTGTGCCTTGTTGCTGTACTAAAGTAAGGAAACACGCCCACGCTCTCAGCTGGCTTTTTCTCTGTTCTTAGCAGAGCACTCTGGGCTCTTCACCATGCTAATGGCACGGGATTAAGAAATCTTCAAGGTGCCTTAGCAAAACATCCTTTCATCCACAGGATTGCAGAAGTTGTGCTTGATTCTGATTAAGATGTTTGGGTTGTTCCTTTTGTTTTCCACTGTAGCTCACTCTGTGTTATCTCTTTTAAAAAAATAATCTCTTCTAGTTCCATAATTACATACTGTTACTTCCTCAGTACAATGGTTAACATTGGGTCTGAGTTTTAAAGGCTCCGCTTCTTATCTCGCAATTAACTTGATGAGCAGTCTTGTCCAAAAGCACCAGCTTGAGTGGTACAAAAGGTACGTTTTGTCAAGATGACTGAAAACTGCGTGTTATTATTCAGGGAATTAAGTATTGAGACCGATTTCTTTATAATTTGTTCCAAGCTAGTGGAACAGGACGCTCTCTGCCTTCCCTTGCTACCACAGAGTCCTAGGGAGAGCTTTGGCAGGGAAATAGTCGGGTGGGGTTGTCCTGTTGCACCTTTGCTTTGGGCACAAACGCTAAGGGTTGCTGCATGCTCCTCCCTAAGGGTGCTTTACCCACCTGCTGTTCAAACACAGTTACCGCTTCAGTGTTTGATCTTTCTGTGATGAAGATAATCTTCAGTTTTAACTCGGACAAGTGGGTACGTTATCGTTTATCTGAAAGACATTAACTTTATAACTCGCTTTAGACTTCCACCGGTGACTCTGGAAAGTTGGGGCAGTGAACACAGTGGAGACTTGAGTCACAGTATTGGGTTGAACTGAGCAGCTTTTTCCATGTGTCTAAGGAGTTTCCACATGTAATTAAATTATTTTATTACAGTGCCCTTCTGCAGGGTTTCTGTTCATCTGCATGCCATTTACTTAATGCGTTTAAAAACCCCTAATAATAAAGGAAGCCAAGAAGCCTTTCAGTGAAGGGAGGGAGGGCTGGGGAGTACTCTGCTGCATTCTGCGCTCTGTGAAGAGATAAATTCTGCATCATGTCATCATCTGCTTCTCCAGTCTAAGTTGTATTTTGTAGGTAAATATTTCAATAACTTGTGTGTAGAGCTTTTAAATTGTTTGTATCCAAAAGCTTTTTGAAGGACAGCAGAAGCTGAATTTACATCTCAAGTGTAGATTCATCTTGATGTTTTTTCTAATTCTTTTTGCATTTTTTGCAGCTCTGATTTTTCATCTGGCTGGTTTGCATCTGGTTTTCCTTCTACTAGTTAAACTGCATTAATCCTTCCTAATTTTAAGTAGCAGTTGCCAGTGTGGTGTCTTCCTTCATCAGTTGACCAGCTTTTGTAGTTTTTCCACATCCAATTTGAATCAGAGAAAACTACTCATGTACCAGTCTTGTTATGAAAAAAAGAAACAGCTTATGAGATGATGATGTCAGCCTTAATCATGTTTGTAGTCTGTCGTTTTTCAAATGACCATATGTGATTTTTTTTTTTTCAGCGTAAATACTACATACAAACCACAGTTCTCCTTAAGTGGGAAGTGATATCTGCCTAATAGGGTAATGACTTGCACTGAACTAACCATAGTGCATAATTAACTGCTGTTGGGCTCCTTCTTTGCTTTTAAAATAAATGCACTTTCTCCAGCTAGACTTGTACTTGCTTCTCAGATGGGAGCTCACCCTTTTACTAGGGAAACGACATCCTTTGTTGCAACTAGGTACGTCTGGACAACATACCTGGAATTAGCAATGCACAGTGGTGAAATTCAGTTAAAAAATTAAGAAGTTTAAAGTAAAGATGAAAGAGGAGGGGAGGAAGGAAATTGGTAGTCTGCTCGTTTGTGGTTGCTAACACAGTATTTAACACGGCTCATGTGTTCTCTCCCTGTCTGCAGGATTTTGAAGCCCAGAGCAGAAGAGTCAGGGGAATACTTGTGCGTGTTTCTGTTTTCAAACTCTCCTGTAGCCAACGCCACTATAGAAGTGAGAGGTACTTGTTTCGTTTTGTTTTGTTCTGTTGTGTTTCCTCTTACGTTCAAGTGAAGTGCTTTCACTGCTTTTGACATCTCTCAGTCTGTACAAGAGAGCATTTGAGAGGCCTTTCCTCATGAAATAGAGCCTGGATCTCCTCCTGGGTTGTAATTTCAGAACTCTTGCGTGCAGTTATTAGGGGAAAGATCTTGCGGATATGAGAATATGGCCATTGTGCTTGTGGTCCCTATGGGGGCCACTAAAACACCTTCTGGCACACGATTCTGCACTCTTTTGGTAAATCTGGCTGTCGCATGAGAACACGCTTGTCCAGGAGGATCAAGGTTGCTGTAGAATGTGGTGTGCTCGTGCAGACAGCTGCAGTAACCTCCCTGATTCACAATAAATGAGGCCATCCAAATGTGTTCAATGTGCTTTGAATTTGTCTGTCCTGAATAGGAAAAGAAGTAAGAACCAGCAGCTCACATGTGGCAGGGTGGCTTGGGAGTGCTTTTGTCTGCAGAGACTATTTCAGTTGCTGGGAAGAGCCTGGGTTCTGGTTAGGACAGATGCCCCGTACCAGACTGGGGATTTCTACTTTCATGCACTTCTTTCTTTTTCTCCTTATTCTCTCTCTCTTTTCTTTTTTTTTTTGTGTCTTGTACATGTTGTTAGTCTCCTGACATCTTTAGGACCCTAAAATTGTGGGTAAAAACTGCAAAACAAGAATGGTTTGCATCAAATTTTATTGTAGTTGCTGAACAAAAGTACAGCATTTGTGATGTACAACGTACAGATGTAACATGGAGATGATGGTATTTTACACGGTGCTAAACCGTTACCAGAAGGTAACGTGAATAACTGTGGAAATGGCAGGCCTGCTGCTCTGCAGTGGCTGTGATTTGCCCCTTATGTGCTGCAGTAAGATGGAATTGATGCATTAGGGCAGCTTTCTTAGTCAGAGGAGGGTGAGGCCGCACAAAAACATCTTGCAACCAGCCTCTGCACGTCTGGGGCTATACTGATGCTTGGTTTGTGAAGGTGCACTGTAAACGTGCTTTTGAAATCTAGGGTAGCTTTACTTACCATCTTCCTTGCACCCCCAGCTTAAATGTAGAGCTTCCTCTGCTGCTGTTTTGAAAATAGCAAATGGGAAGGAGGCTGCTTCACACTGTATCTTAGCGTCCCTGCAGGAGCGATGCAGCCCATCTTCATCAGTGTTGTGAGCCTTCCTGTTCAAATGGGGCATGACGGATCTGTAGCCAAAGCTGAAAGCCAACCTCTTTTGTGGGAATTTCTGGTGCCTTGCTGAAAAGTGCACGGTCAGATTCCTAAATCCAAAGTGAGGAAGTGAGAGTAGTTGAGCAGTTTGTGTGAAATGACAAATGCACGGTGTTATCCTGAAAACCATATTTTCCTATCTAGAGAACAGCATCTTTTGAACCGTACGGTTACCTGGTGAAGAGAAATACTACTGTATAAACAAGCCATCTGACTGTGTTGATTTTAAAAAGCTTTTTTTTTTTTTAACCTATCCAAATATACCAAGTGTTTAACCAAGTCTGGAGCAGAACCTGTCTCTGCAGGGAAAAAGGAAATCTAAAATATGTGCTCATGCAAATGCACAAGTTCCTGCTGGCCTAGGATAAAAAAAATCCACACCTCTAAAAATAATTATTATCTTACTTATAGCAAAGTGAATTCAAACTTATGTTATACTTCTAGGGAGCTTTTTTTCTTGATGTTTAAGGCACATAGATGTGGGGTTTATTTTTTCTTGCATTAGAGGGATTTTTTTTTTTTTGCATTCTACTGTCATGCTCTAATTGCTAAATCTTCTACTATTATCTTAATGAGTATCTCAAGTGCTTTCCACCTTCCCTAGACTGCTTTGGGTGACAAACCAATTCCAGATACAGGAAATTTAACTTTGGTAATAGATCAAGAACTTTTTCAGCTTTGTATAATCTCTCGAAAGACCTTTCAGAAACATTCTGGCTTAGAGCTTCTCTGCAATTCCTGCAGTTTGGTGTAAATATTTCACGTCTGCCAAAACAGTTCTATCTCTCAAAGCAAATAGATTTCTTTTGGTACTACTTCGTGTGTAGAGGTGTTACCTTATGGTTAATGAAGGAATACGTGACGTATCAGTGGTGCATGAATCTTGTTTGACCATGCAGATGCTGTAATTTAACACTTACCTGCACATGAGGCCTGTCACAGCATTTGCACTTCAGCAATTGTACACAAATTTAATTGCTGAATTGCTAGTTGTAATTATGTTGCAATTTTTAACTGCTGATGCACATAGAAAAAATGGTTCTGAATACCAAAGCACTCATGGACCAAAATAGTGACTTTCTGACAACTTGTGAACAACTTTAACAAATGCCTCGCAGCAAATGCAGTCCAGGATATACCAGTGCCATTTGCCTTTTATGTAAGGTTGCCTATTTTCTTCCTGAATCTCCACACGTGCTGTACTAAAAGAAGATAAAAGAGCAGAACTGCTAGGTGTGCTTGCATAATTAAAGCAGATTTTCTTGGTTAAGAAAAAAAAATCCAAAACACAAAAAAGACCCAAAACAAATTAGGGTATAATAGCAGTTGAAAATACTGGTGTGTTAATGCCAGTTTCTCAGAAGTCCAGGAATGGTGCAAGTCTGGTTTCCCTCCTGCAGTCAGCTTTTGGACTGAGGTAGGGATTTGCAATATTCTTGCTCAAATTATCTCAGAGCTGTTAGAGGTATGGTGTGAGTGCAGCTCTAAGCCTGGCAGAACAGGCCAAGCAAGTGCAGGTATTGGGAAGATTCTGCCTTGAAATTGGGATCTTCTCCCACCCTATGTGTCCACAGTGAAGTCAGCTGACTGAGAGCGTTGCAGGTAAGCAGCTCGTGATGTATGATGTGGTTATTTTCATCAGGAACAGTGATGATGATCCTGCCAGGCAGTAGCCAAGATGCAGTGCGCTATCTACTCTCCCTCTGGAAATAGATTTTTTTTTTTTTTTTTTTTTTTTTCCCCCCTTAATTGCTCTGTTGCCACATAGTGGAAATACCTGCAGTGCTTTTTCTGTGGTGTTGTGGTGTCGGAGCTCTGAAAGCTTAAAGTTGAAAAGAAGAAAAATAACTGAAGAATTCTGCCTCTGTAATCTTTCTGCTCTTGGGAGGAGGAATCAGGTTTGGTTTTTTTGTCTTCTGAACTGCATACCGTTGTTTGATGCAGAACAGTGGCAGTGAGAACAAGATGGGAAAGAACATGCTCAACAGTTCCCTCTGACTGCCCAGAAGCAGAGAAATACTGCTCTATATATGTAGCGTGACTGATGGAGGGCGTCTGTCCCCCCTGCTCTGCCTTCCGGCCAAAGACAGCTTCAGCTCTTGTTTCACGTGCGATACCCGCACTCGGAGCGTTACTCTTCCACTCCAGCCCAAGCAGTGTGCTGGAAAAGGAGTGGTTATTTCAGCAGCCTTGGAAGATCTCGTTTTCTTGATTCCTGGCTGTCTTAAGAAACCTCTGCTGCATTTTCAGCCCTCTACCAGAAATTTAATTAAGAAATCGGGCATTCTCTTAGCACAACTGCATCTCTGAGTGATCCGAAGCATGGTACAAAAAAATGTTTCAGATTCTCCCTTCTCGCAGTACCTTTGGTGTCTTAGCTCTCCACCCGAACTGTGAAGGTGGACATGGATTAGAATTGTAATGCAGAAAAATCAATCTTCGAGAGCCCTTTTACTAGGTCACCCATAAGACACAATAGTTCTTTATGTGCAAGAATATTTTTAGGTGCTTTTGCCCTTGCTGTAATTTTTTCTGTTAATGGGAAAACTTGAAGGAGTTTTGTTAACTGGGCCATAGTCTGAGGTGTTTTGCCTGTTAGTTCTCTTCTTTTTAGTAATGCCAGTAAAATAGCCTGAAAATACTTGAAAATTAAGGGCTGAATAAATCCTGTATATCAAGAAATGATACTGTATGTCCTGTAACAAGAAAAAAAGCCACCTCTTTTCAAGGTCATGTTAAAAGCATACAATTCAGAAAATTTTTGCAGAGGGTATTTTGTGCCTGTTGGATACCTGAAGCACAGAGGTCCAGTGTTTGCTCTGGCACAAGCCCCCTTTCTGTTGTGATTCAGGTAAAAGTATCGAAAGGATTATGCTTAACAGAAATTTATTCCTGTGTCAAGAATAGCTAAATTCATAACTACTTTGGGTTTTTTTGTGTGTAGTAATTAATTCAAACTATCCCTGCTTCTTCTTGCTCCTCCATATGCTACATTAAATAAACCTGTGGTATTTAGTTTTCCTATTTCACAGTCGAAGCATTAAAAAAAATGTGGGTTTGGGTTGTTTTGTTTTGTTCTTTTTGAATCAGGCATTATCTTGGTTTCATTAATGTAGGAGCTGATAATAATATGTTGTGCCCACATCTCCACAGCCAACTGTATCTGCACAGAGGTGTGGATTCTGCTGCCTGAAAGCTGAAGTGAAATCTAAATACTTTCAGAACAAAACCGGCTTCATTCTGTGCTTTATCTGTTACTGGCACCAGAGCAGACTGGTGTAAGTAAAATCTGCACTTAAAAAGCTTCTCAGGAAAACACCACTCCGTTGCTAAAGCTGTGACTGAGGTCAGTTGCAGCGTTATTTTCAATTGTAGTTTACCCAGCAGAACACAATTAGCCCAACAGTTTGGTAGAATAAGTGCAGGATTAATCTTGGCTGTGGGTTGAGATTAGCCAGCATCGTGCCCTGAAATATTTTTTCCACATAGCATTGCCCTTGGACTGCAGACAAAAATAGTCCCTGTCCCGGCTGCTGCATCCCTGCGCCCGGCAAGGGAAGAGCCGAGTGTATTCTTGTCGTGTATGCCCTCACTGGGATAACCTGGCGAAGATGTCCTCTTCTTGAAAGAAATATGATAATCCCTTGGCTGTAGGAGAACGCTAGGTCACCCCGCAGCAAGAAGTTAAGGTGTCCTAGAAAGCTTTTCTTCTTTCTTTCGTTCTTGGTGACCTTACAGCAAAAGTGGGCCAGCTGCAGAGTGCTGACTTGCTGTACCCTCTTCCCCTGCCAGGCTTGGTTCTGCCTCGCCGTCTGCAGGGAGATGGCAGTGAAAACCGAAGTGCTGACAGATGGAGACCGTGCAGGGCTTCAACTTTAAGCTGATGAATCCTATTTCTTCTCTCTCTAATGGGGGTAATTCACAATCACTTTTGGCAGCCCGTCGATGCCAGTTTGGGGGCCACTGCCTTAAGTCTGTCTCTTGGCCCTGCCCTGGCTGGTTTTCGTTTGCGTTAAGTTGAAATTCACTTGCTTCAGCACCAGTATCTTTTAGAATGAACGTTGTATTCCTCACTGAGGCTGCAGAGAGTGGTTCGGATGGAGGTTGCAGGTGCGTGCTTGCTGATGCCTAGTATCCTGAGGATGTAATGCAGTGTGCTCAACCCTAAAGCTGATTTATTCTTCAAGACATTCAGCTTGAAAACTTAACTTCCTCCAAGTGCTATTGCCCCAACAGAGTGTCCTTTCCAGCTCACTGTAGTCCCTACACTCAGCAGCTTCTCTCTGCACAAGACCAGAGAATTGTTATGGTCTGCTGTCTTCATTCAGTTCATATTTTATCTCTCTTAAAGTATTTTCATGTTTGATGTGTGAAGGTACAATGTAGGTGTCAGTTTTCTTACAGAAAAATAAACCGCCTAGCGGTTAGTCAGCATTTGCCTAGCTTCATCCAGTGGCCTTGCTCTATGATGATATATATTGAATATTGTTAGCAAAGCTATTTGCTGCAGACATTGATCAGGTACTTTCTTCGCCTTTTTTTCTTATGGGATGATACAGTTGTATTTTTTCGTAAGTAACGAGCTCTTTTTCAGCTCCCTGCTGGAAGGATGTTTACTTAAAAATCAGGAAGAAAAAATAGAACGTGCTTGACGCGTTAAAATATTTTAAAATGCCATGACTTCCTTAAGGATTCTATCAGAAATCCTGGAGTTTGACTTTCCAGAGGGCAATCTCTGTGCTAAGGGGTTGGCTTCTGCATCTTTTGTAGCAGTGTCCAGCACAGAGGATCTGCTCAGCCCAGCAGTGCATCCTCACGGCTTGGGCTGTTCCCCACTGGGAGCAAATCATGCCTTAGAAAATGCAGCTAGGAGTTAGCAATTCTGTAAGCAGTGAGCGTGTGGTTCTTTACGTGGTAAATGGTCAGAATTCTGCAGAGCTTGTGGGTGTGTTGGAAATCCTGTCTGAATTTACATGGGCATTTGCAGAAATGTCTGGGTTCGTCAGCCTCTCCCGACAGTGTCTTTTTGAGTGAATAGGCACATGTACTGTAGCTTAAGTATTGTTACAAACATGATTTTTCTGTTATTTGAAAACTTATTTTAATTCTGTCTCTAATAACATTATCAATCAACTGCCTGAAAAGAATCTTGCAGGAGCGAGGGTGGGATGCTTTCTGGGTTTGAAAAGCCCTTGCCTTTGAGACACGATAATTGTTTTGGCACCTAAACTTGCCGAACGTTTTCCCCGAAGAGTTGTGATGTAAGCTGCGGGTAGAGCGGGTTCAGCTGATGCCTTCTGGTTGCCCGAGGGGTTTTGCTTTGCTTTTGTTTGCTTGAACTGATCAGAACAGTGACGTTCACTTAATTCTTTCAGCTTGCAGCTGCAGGCAAGCTGTCACAAACGTGTGCCCCTTCTGGAGGCCTGTATGTAGGGGTTGCTGGTGGCAATGGTCTGTTCAGACCCTCTTAATAAATTCCAGTGCCTGGGGGTCTTTTCCTGGAGCACTCAGATGAGACTTTGACTGGATTATCAGATCAGTGTCCCACGATCACACAGCAGGCCACGTGTGACATAATTAGCAAGCTAGAAAGCGAATGGGCTTTAAAGGTGGTCACTACGGCACCGAAGCCATCTGCTTAAGTGAAGGTTCAGCTCAGGCAGTCCGTCGATCCATCATAATCTCTCGTGAGGTATTAGGCGGCAACGGGCTGCTGCGACAAACAGCAGTGCTGTTGGTTATAGGTAAATGAATTTGGAGGCCTCTCTACTGATAGTCAGGGCTGTGTTTTGCGTGTGATTGCCCAGCTTAGCCTGCAACCCTGGACATGGACATTTATTTACTTATTTATTTATAAGCTAAATGAAACAAATCTGCGTTGGAGGGATTTTTCACTTGTGCTGCATGACACATACCCAGTAGTCGTGTCCCCAGAAGGTGTAACAAGCACAAAGCGTAACAAGTCACAACCTGTCTGTGGACCAAATCTAAAAATCTTGCCATAAGGAAGAATACCTTGATTCAGCTTTCAGAAATTCGTTTTAAGACAGTATCAGTTCAGAGTCCTGATGGGATGGGCTGTTGTAACCAGTCTGACAATGATATATCAAAGCTGAAGGTGCTGCAGAGCTGCAGGGACCTCCTAAGCGGTGGAGAGGGAAATGTGGATGTTCCTCAGCTTCCTGCACTGGAAGAATGCCTGGGCCATCCTGACTTTGTAGGTTTGTAGTAGATAACCCAAGTTTTGATGTTCAGATTTGCCCCTTGTTTGTGAATTTATATGGGCAAAGCAATCATGAAGAGCATTCTTGCAGATCTGTGGTGGACATGTTGCTTGGAGACATATGGGAATCACGATTTTTCTTCTGTAAGATGGGCTTGGTGTGGGAAAGAAACAGCTCCCAAGGAACTCATTGCTTATTTTCTGTTCAGATTCTCAGAGCTTGAAATAACTCTAATGAGCAGCTTGTAAACACAGAGGTGTTTTTTGTTTTGTTTTGTAGCTACTCCTGACATCACTGGCCACAAGCGAAGTGAAAATAAAAATGAGGGGCAGGAGGCACTCATGTACTGCAAGTCTGTGGGCTTCCCACATCCCGAGTGGGTGTGGCGCAAGAAGGTCAATGGAGTGTTTGAGGTAAGAAAACTGGGGTGTCGGGCATGTACTAACCTGCCAAAACCTCCAGTAAGAAAGGAGATGAGCACCCTGGTTTCGGGGCTCTATTATTTAGGGTGCCTTATAACTTCTCAGAATGCAGCTCCTCAAAAGTCTGATGCATTAGTGAGCAAAGGCAAAATTTTTCATGAACAGTAAATATAAAATGAATATAAAATGGATATTTATATTGCTCTGTGAACAGAGTGGCTCATTGCATTGCTGCTGGGCAAAACTATGAACTGTCCAAACCAATAGAATGTTCAGGGTATCTACTACAAATTGCAAGGTCTGAGTTATGAAACATGACTTTAAAATGCACTTGGTTATAAATTTCTCAAACTATTTTCTGGTTTTAGTGGTTGAGCTCATGAAACTTATTATGAGGATGTGGCAGCGATAGCTATTAGTGTTTAAGTGATCCTATCTTTTCCATGGAGCAACTGATTCAGTGAGCAAGAAAATTTTGCCAGCGGTTGGGATAGCAAAAGAGAAACCGGAAGCTGCCAAATACTTCAGCCCTCCTGTTTTTATATTGCTGGATGATCTGCCAGAGTGGTAGCAATTTGGTTGAGGGATGAAGAAAATAAATGTTAAACAAGTAACAGTGTGAGCTGATTGTTCACTGTTGAGTGTAAATTTTTACGGGACAGCGCTAAATGAGCGACTTGCTATGAGTCATCCGAGTCCTCGGTGGTGTTTGTGCATATTTCCCTTCAAGCTGTCTTTCTGGTGAACTTACTTGATAAATTCATTCAAGACTATCTTTCAGGAAAAGCAAATATCCATATTTTGTCAAAGTATTACCCCTTTTTAATTCTTTCAATGTAAGCAATTCCGTCTTCTAGTTTCCGTGACATAGAAATGAAACGGCACCTGAATTCATTGAAGCCCTTTTCCTCTTCCACCTTTCTCCCTTTCTCAGGACATCAACAACTCCTCCGGCAGGTTCTTTATTTCAAATAAAGACAACTACACTGAGCTCAGCATCACAAACCTACAGATAAATGAGGATCCCGGCGAGTACCAGTGCAATGCAACCAACCAGGTCGGCTCTGTCTCAGTCACAACCATCCTCCGTGTCCGCAGCCACTTGGCTCCTCTCTGGCCCTTTTTGGGGATCTTGGCAGAAATCGTTATCCTCGTTGTCATCATAGTTATTTATGAGAAAAGGAAGCGGCCAGATGAAGTCCCAGATGGTAAGTGTGCTCAAAGCCACTTGTAAAGAGGGAAAACAATCCACGTGCTTGACAAAGTCCTAATACAGATGTCCCAAAGGTCTCAGACTCTGGGGTGGGAGCGTGGTTATTTCATGATCTTTAAAGCTTTTATTGCCTGAGAGGTCTAGAGCTCTCGTCTCTTTCCTGCTGTAGCAGCCCTGCAAAATCCTGCACGTCAGCCCTAAGGAGCCTAGGGCAGCACAGGGGAAGAGCCAGAAACATTAATCCGCGATGGCACTCCCTCTTCCATACAGCATCTCCATTGGACATGGGGCAGGTTTTATAAGGAAACGTTACGGGGATTGGGACCACAGGGGTATTTTGAAAATAAAACGTGTTTTCAATATTAAAAGCTTAGGGGTGGGGCTCTTACTTTGGTCTGTAACTGACTTTGTGTTTAAGGAATGCTCTGGAAACTGTATGTGATAGCCACTGAGTTAGGGGGTTTTTTTTCTAAAGATTAGGTTTTCTTTTATCAGGTTTGGTGTTATCACTAACTGGTTAAAACTGTGTTTGCTACATAAAAAAAAAAAAAGTACTAACTATCTCATCTTTGAACTTCTGCATACCTTCCTATTTAAAAGATGGGGGAAAGGAGCAGTTTGAGGCTAAGATGAGTATCTGAAAGGACCACATCGAGCAATGGGCTTTAATGTGACACCTAGCTGCTTACCGCAGTGGTTCTGATGAGAGCCTACCTGTGTGAGAAGTGGCTGGCATGCTCTTGTGCTGTAGGAACACAACGCATCCAAGTAACGGAGCGAGTTCTTTGGAGTATGTGAATCAAGCATGGGGAAGCACCAGATCCTTCTTGTCTTCTAGGGTTGGACAAGCCCTTGAGCATGGTAGTTACCTTCCGAAGGCAGCTGTGTTGCAGCTTGTGCAGCAACAAATGGTCGGAGTAGAGCTGCACAAGGGATTGATACCAATGCAGCATGACATTTTTTGCCTTTTGGGATGAAAATACAGGCGCTGAAACAACGAGCTGCATGTGAAGTCTGAGGAAAAAACAGCGTCACAGTTCCTGAGCTCTGTTTCAGAGACTGAAAAAACCCCAACACCCCAAAAACAAACAAAACCTTGCAAAATAGCTAATAAATGTACTTTTGAGAATGGCTGAGGTTTGGATCACTTCTGCAGCAGATCAAAACTCTTGTCTTTGGTAGTGCATACCTAGAGGAAGCTTTAAACCACCGGAGTAGCATTTACTAACTGCTTCTAGAGCATGCATTGAGACTGGTCTTGGTGTCTATCCAACAACTTAAACTCTGTAGTGCATGTTCCTCTGCATAACTAACAGCTTCACCATTGCTAAGGGGTTTATACTGCCAGTGGTTTGTCCTTAAAGTGCTCTCAACCAGCCTAGAAAACTTTGAAAAAGATAATTTAAATGTTCTCTTGCACATCTCCCTGTGCCATGTTGGCCTCACCTTGATGTTGGGGTGGCCAGGGAGAATCTCACCTCTTTGGCTGCTCGTAGCTCCCTGCATTTCAGAATTTCACTTGATGAGGTTTCACAAGGACGAAACCAAGGTATCAAATAGTGATTTGATATGTAAATATTCATTGCAAGTAGCCACAAATGGACTTAATCCCATAGAAATTGGCTTTGGTGTGACCAGATCTCAGCGCAACCACCATGGTAGCACGACGAAGCGCATGTTGGAGGTGAAGAGTTCACTGTTTCAAAGGCTGAAGTTTTCCTGGCTGGTCTGGCCGCTCCTCAGATGCCTCTGGGGGATCCAGGCTCATCATCTCTGCTGGAGGTGTCCGAGGTGATGAGCTGAGTAACTTGAGGTTACTAAATTTGTTTGCTGGGTTTGCTGTTATTTTGAAGGCAGCTAAGCTTGTGTGCTGCACCTCCGTGAGGGAGAGATGTTTTCTCTATCCGCTTTCTTAGAGGACAAAATCCAAGACTGAATATCACAGTCACTGGCTGTGCATTAGGTTTGGATGAAGAGGCACAATCGGCATAACACCTTCCCAGGTAGAGGCCAACCTGAGGCCCAAAATTCCCTTGGATACTCTTGCATTTTCTGTACTGGCATTTGACGCTTTCTGTGATGTTGTGGCGGGAGACGCCCTGTAAGCAGGGGCATTTTACAGATAATATGCAAGAAATAGTTGATAGTCTGCTGATTTCTGCCCTTGGATATTTTACTTAGGTTATTCTTAATTATATTGTTTCAAAAAACATTGTTACGAAATGCCAAAGTTAATGTTTTAATGCAGTGGTGTGCTTACTGTTTGGAATTTAAGCTGCTTCCAAAATGATAATTCCACCTCCGCATGCTGCAGTGAGCTGTAGCGGGTAACATCAGTGAGCCTATAGCTGAGCCAGAAACTCAGGCAGATATTAGTCTAAGCACTATGTTACTTCATATAAATATTATTTGGCAACAGCTTTTTTTCCTTTAATACTGCTTTTGCTGTGTTAAGCTTTAAGGACAGGGTTGTCATTGGACCACTCAGGTTTTCCTCAAACACTGACATTCCTTTGTATTCCTCACCATCGCCCCCGTCCCCACCTTCCCGTAGTGGAATAATTCTGGGCCTTCCTTAGTCGCCAGATTTCTCGGATATTCTTCCTTCACCCTAGAGTAACAGGTAGAAGCAGCCAAAAAAAACCCCTGCCGCGTTTGAGGACACAGGGCCATTTCTTGTCTTGCTTTGGAGCACTGCCTGCCAGATCATTATCGTTTGCCTTGGCGCATCATCCTGCTGCAGCCTATTCCTGCAGATGAGGTGTCTGCTACTGGTATAGAGCCTAAATGCTGGGTTGTGAGCTTTATACCTGTAATCTGGCCTCTGGAATCCTTTTTGGAGCCAAAGGTTCTCCTAAATAGACTGTCTAGAAGTTCACCTGCAGCCTGTGCAGAGTCTGGCTGGTAACAGTGTAGGATGAAACACAGCTGAATTGCATTTGTGCTGGGAGATGCTGGTGCCCACGCTGAGCCCTCACCACTCATCTTACTGCTCCTTTTATTGAGAACTGTTTTGAACTATTTAGCGTTTCTGCATCTCCAAAGAATCCTCTGGTTCTGTGTCGCACAAGGTAGTGAGACGGTAAATCCTGAGGGTCCTCCTGCTCCACCCTGACTGACGAAGAACTGTTTTAGTGTTTCTCAGCCAAACGTCGGAACCCTTTGACAAACCAGATCAGTAAGGTCAGCATTCCTGTTTGCAGCATGCTTATGTACACACGAGTAAGAACTTTGTAGAAAAGTGAGTGTTTGTACAGCTACATCAGCGTGAACAACAAAATAAGCAAGGCTCAAGTCCAAACAAAGTAGTGCCAGAAAGGGCTTTTGATAACCGTTACTGAACAGAAGCATCGAGTTACTAGTGGGGAGTGTGACTATTTGGAGAGAAACATTATCTCTATCCTGGAAGGTGTCTGGGATGCTTTCCATCGCGCTTGGGAACTCTACCTGGCCAGCCAAAATAAAGCCAATTGAATTAATTCCTTTTCTCTTGGCTCCATGTTCCACAGGCTGAAAACGACCTAGCTCAGTGTGCCAACTGCCTCAGCTCTTGGCTGACGACAGGCTGACAGAGTTGGGGTTGTTCAGCCTGGAGAAGAGAAGGCTCTGGGGAGACCTTATAGTGGCCTTCCCGTTCCTGACGGGAGCACAGGAAAGCTGGGGGTGCACTGTTCACAAGGGTGTGTAGCAACAGGATTAGGGGCAATGGTTTTAAGCTAGAGCAGGGTAGATTTAGACTAGATGTTAGAAAAAGGTTCTTTATAATGAGGATGGTGAAAACACTGGAACAGGTTGCCCGGAGAGGTGGTGGAGGCTCCATCGCTGGAAACATTCAAGGTCAGACTTGAAGGCCCTCTGAGCAACCTGATTTAGTTGAAGATGTCCCTGATCACTGCCAGGGGATTGGGCTAGGTGAACTTTAAAGGTCCCTTCCAGCCCAACACATGCTATGATTCTATACCCACTTCAATTTGGAGCAGTTCTTAATTTACTGTTTAGCTTGCAGAGTGAGGCTGCTTAGGTTTCAGAGTCTGGGCTGTTACCTCTGTCTAGAAGCGCTGCCGTGCTGGAAGAGCGAGTGTATTCCTTTAACTTTGGCATTTCCTGACTGCAGTTTGGGGTTTCGTTGTGTTTTTTTTTTTGCATGGACCTTGCTTTTTGCATTTAGTAATTGCATTTTATGCCATGAAACAGGGCTGCTCGGTAGCTCCTTTGCTGATATTTCCTCCTTCACATAATTCAGACTTATGAGTTCATCCATTTTTTTTTCCCTTGCTGCTACATAGCAGAAAAAGGAACTTTGCACCCATAAAATCCGTATTTCTGCCAGAAATGATGTGAGCGGTATTCGCGGGGCCCCAGTGCAGATCCTTGCTGTCGTGCCCATGGAGTTCAGGGCATTCTTGTCCCTTCTGGGAGGGGATGTGGTGGCAGCGAGTACCTCCAGTAACTCATGTGACCCCCCACCTTGCATCCAAATTATGTGCTGGAAGGAGGAAGGGAGGGCAGATGGCGCTTGAAATTCCGCATCGTTTCAAAAAGGAGAGTTTTGACTTGCTTTATGTGTGGTAAAACAACGTGTGGATCCCGTACTGTTTTCTGGAGAGCAGCGAGGTCTTGTAAAACCGTGAGCGGGTGGGTAACGTTGCAGCTGCCCGTGGCTTTTGGCGATGAAAGCTGCATGACCGTGGCATGTCTAGGCCAGAGACGCTGGCACGTCACTGCATGTATGATGGAGAACGTTTTCTGCAGGGAATGCAAGTTGCTTGGACCTCCCTGATGATAATAAAAGGGAGTAAATAGCTTTTCATTCCTCTGTGGTATAGCTTAAGCTGCTTACTTGTGATGGACGCAGCGATCAGCCATTGTGACCTGAATGCAGTATGTCAAAGATCCCTAAAAAAAGGGCTTCCCCCCGCCCCCCCCGTTGTTGTTGGATCAAATAGCCTAAAATTAGCAAAGATGCTGTTCTAAAGGGTGTGTTCTGGGGTAAGTAGAAAGTAAAAACTCAGCTACATTCCCCCGTAGGAATGTAAACAGTTTTTACTTTAAAATCCATAGCTCACGTGATCTTTAGCTCAAAGCCAGGAGGTGACTGGGTTGTAACGTGCCCTTTTTCATTCTTCTCTTATTGTTCTGCAGCTTAATAGAAAGACTTTCTGTAAATGTTTTTCTGCCCTGGCTCTGCAGAAACTCCATCTGTATCCCCACATTCTTTCTAATACTCTTTTTTTTTTCTTGACTTTCCCTGTTCCTGCTATTACTGTAAGTAATTTAAAGAACAAAATGTTTTCACTGAAACAATTACCCTTGTAACAAGTTTGGGGTTTTTTTTGTTGTTGTTGTTGGGTTGTTTTTCTTCTCCCCCTGTTACTTGCACCTTTCTCTCCCATGCTTATCGAGTTCATTAAGGGGAGAAAACTGTCAGAGGGGCACGTTGCGAGGCTGCGTAGCTACCGACTGTACCTCCCGGCAAGCATCATTGTATCACGGTGGAAATCAAATAACCTGGCTGCTCTGGGCTGTTAGATCCTAATTTGTTAGATGCTGCTAAAGGATCAGAATTCCTCCAGTCTGATGTCCAAACCAGAAGGAAGCCGAAGAGCAGAGCGTTGCTTTGAAGCCAACAGGCACCATGGTAGTAAAGGCCTCCTTTGAATCTCTGCATGCAACCGAGGCCCTGAATAGGCTTGTGAATCTTGTAAATGTTCTTCTCAAAAGTTTTAAGGCTGCTGTCAAATTTCCTCTTCCCAAAAAGCAAAATCTTAAGCTAGCTTTTAATATGTCTCTGCAATAAAATGGCTTTGCCAACCACAGAAGCTGTGTCATAACACAAGACCCCGAAGCTGCCATGGACGCTGACTTTTTTCTTTTGAGCAATGGAACGGAAGTTGAACATCAGGTTTCGTTTTAATAATGCTCTGCTTCACTCCTGGTCTGGAAGGGCAAGTCTGTGGCTTGTCTCATGCCAGAATAAGAACTGTTGCTGACGCTCCTGTTGCAGACTCCAGATTTCTTTGCAAGACTTTAAGCAAGAGGAGAAATATAGAATCAGTTGGAATGCAAAAATTTAACTCTTACTGCTGCAAGTACCTGTTAGTGTTTAATTTTTAAACTTCCACCAGGCATAAGAGGGGACACAGAATTAATTTGATATTAAAAATAAATACTGCAGCTTTCCAAAGGAGCTAAAAGAAGCTGAGTAACATCTAAAACTCTTCATAAATTAAGGCTGAAAGTAAAGGGTAGAGGGAGGCACTAAACACAGTCCCCTTTTCAGAGTGCCAAAACACAGGGTGCGTTCACAGACAGTTGGTACAAGTGGAGGAACTGAAGCAAATCTTATTTGTCATCACTTTGTGATTTTAATGCCCAGATGTTTTTGCCTGGAAGGACTGATTGCACATGTTACATGATGCGCTAAAGGCAGTGGTTCAGAAATGTGCTGTTTCAGGGCAACGCTAAGCAGATAATCACTAGATCCACAGGAAAGACTTGGAGTTCGGTGTGGTGGGTTTTTTTGTGTGTTGTTTTTTGAGCTTTTTAAAAATATTGTATTATATGAATGATGGGGTTTTTGGAGCCTGCAGACCCCCTTCACGTTCAAAAGGAAATTTCTGCAAAAGGAGGGGTTCGGTTTTAAAATCACAGTTCACCCGGCAGCGTTTTCGGGAGCCCTGTGGGTGCAGGACGGACCGAAGCAGTGCTGGGAGGAGGATGTTCTCTGTGGCTGCAGGCTTTACACGCTGTGAAGGATGATCAGTTACTAGAGCAGGTCTTCTGCCATAAAGGTTTTGAGTTATATTGATACTTGTCGGTTACTATGACTTCTTTTTTTTTTGTTTTTGTTTCTGTTTTTTTCCCCCCCCCGCCCCCTTCAATTGCATCATACCCTTATAAAATGGTGGTAAGTGAGAGATCTGCATGCTTTGGAGTTTGTTTAATCTCCGCTTCAGTCTATACAATGCACAAGTCATAATGTTAACACTTTCTCTTAAAACCTCTTCATTCACGTTCACAACTAATTTGAATTTCAGTTTGCTGTTCTTAATCTTTTTTATTTAGTCTAATTCTGTACTTTTCTGTTGTTCTGTTGCCCCCTGATTTCACTGAGGTTTCGGTCTTTGTCTGTACTGTACTGGGGATGCTGTTTTCCAGCAGTTAAACAGCTGACCAGAATAGAGCACAGAGACTCTTCTCGGTCTTATTTTATTTCTGTCGAGGTTATAGCTGGGAAAGGGATGAGCGGTGGTGATCCACTGTGTAATCTTAAGTATTCTGATAGGCATTTTTGTTGCACCTTTGTCAGAAAATCACCTGATAGCAGCCTTCATAAACATGAAGTGATTTTTTCTTTTAACACATAAACCTGCTTACCTTGAAATAGGCATTGAAATATTGTAACAGAAAAGGAAGAAGGTCATTTTATAGTGAGAGAGGAAGAAAGAGCTTGTGTCTTAATGGTGCAGTTTGATATTTCCGAAGTCCAGCCAAACAAACTCTCAGAGATGTCAGTTAAGCTTGTTTAGAAAGCTGAGATACCAGAGTCGTAAAGCAGAACGGCATCGGTAGCAGTCCTGCTCAGGGGGCAGGGAAGAGCCAGGGACTGTCTGTCTGTCCATCCATCCGAGGCTCTGCCCGGGGGCCGTCTGTCTGTCCAAGGCTCTGCCCGGCCAGCTTGCGGCGTGCAGAGCGCAGCCAGCTTTCAGATCTTTTGGGCACCAAAAGATGCTCGTGGAAGGAAGCTCTTAGGCTTACTCAGCCGTGCTCTGTGTCTCAGTACCCGATGTGTCTCTGTATATCTCCGCTGTATATACAACAGCACATTGATGTCTGGTTGTCTTGACTAGTCCTAGTTCTCTCTGTACCTTGTCCGATAGTGTACTGTTGCTGGCAATGGACTTCTGTGGACACTGGTGTGTCGCTAGCGTGTTATTTTGGCTGTAAAGCTCTTGATTTTGTGGTTAGTTCTTTATATTTATTTATTATTTTGATTTTTTTGATTTTTTTTTTTTGTTGTTGTTCCAGTCACTGTCTGTGCTAGCAGTGGCTTTGCCTATCCGTTGCCTTGAAGGTACAGGTGGAGTAATGTCGCCTTTGACAGACATTACTCCTAGCGTGTGCTCATGCGGATGCCTACACTGTTAAGACTGTAATTTCCATAACTGCTTCATGTGCACTAAGCACCCTTGTGGAATCCTGCTGAGAGTTTTTTTTAACAACTTCTTTGAAAAAAAAATAAATCCCTCCAGCACCAGGTAGCAAGAGCAACTGCTGAGTGCCCAAACCAGCAGCAGGTCCTGAATTGGTCCCCCCAAAACACCTCTGTGGGAGCGTTCACTTTCTTGATTGTTTTTTTTGTAGTGCTGTTTACATGCATTTCTCTCTTCTGTACGGCAGCTTGGGAGCAAAATGCTTGATTGATGATGAAAGAGCTCATACGGAGAGCTCATTGGCAGATTCTTGTAATTTTTCTTCCCAGCTCTTCAAAGAGAACAGTTTTGCTGAGAGGCGCAGGCAGGACAGTGCTGTCAGACAGTGGTGTCTGACCCCTCGCTCGTCCCGGCGCTCCGCTGGACGTGCGCAGGATGCCTGCGGCTGCCCAAGGGCTGCACTTGGGCACTTGAATTGAGTCTCACACCTCCAACCTTCTCTAACCTGTCCCCTTCTAATTAGACATTGAGAAAAATGGAATTTGTAGGGGTTGTATCATCCCTGGGGGAAAGATGAGAGTGTGATGTATGCACTTTGTTGTGTATATATCAGCAGTTGAAGAATGGCTTAAAAATTTAATATAGAAAACAACCAGCAGGATTTTACAACTGAAACGTTGGTTTGTCTTCTCATCTATTTTTTATGAGATTGAACCACTGGAACTTGGGGACATGATGAGCCTTGACCGTATTGCAACAATCTGTCCACTACAGTTGCAGTTCTTCATGACAAGCATTCAAAGTGTTAACTAAAACCATTGAAGCAACATATACCTGCCATTAAAACTCAAATCCTGAAAAATAACTCCATGAACCTTTGCACTACCCAGTGGAATGGCCTTTAATGCTGTAGATAGATCGGGTTGCTGCTTGCAGTCCGGGCGGTGTGCAGGGCAGAGACTGACTCTCTTTTTCTTTCCTTCCCTTGTGTTGCCCCGTGTCGTGTTGGAATTCTTGCTGCAGATGATGAACCAGCTGGGCCAATGTAAGTGTGTTTTAAGAAAAATCTCATTCTCCCTTCTCTTGACTTACTGTGTAAAAGGACATTTTGTCCTGTGCTCCTGATTGATTTTGGTGCATTTTTTTTTTTTTGCTGTTTCTTTCTCCAGGAAAACTAATTCTACAAACAATCATAAAGATAAAAACTTACGCCAGAGAAACACAAATTAAAAATGCTTATCATGTAAGTATGACCCACACGCATCTCGGGCTAAAGCCCTCATTTCTCCCTAGCGGTTGGGGTCCGTAAGCAGAACTTGTTCCGTGCATTAGAAAGTTCAAAAAGCTGCTCTGAGGAGGGCGCTGGCCTTCCTGCCGCGCATCAGGGAGCACGGGGGGTTCTCAAAAGGTCATTTTCATAAAATATACAGGGAGCTTAACGATGTGGTAGCTGTTGAACTCCCCATAATCACTAACTAAAAAAACCCCATGACCCAAACCACCTCCCTCCTTCAGCGTTAAGGTCTGGAAGCTGCCCTTGGTTGGGGGCTGCGTAGGACGAGCCAGGCTGTTTGGTTTGTGCGCCGTTACGGCGTTACGCGGGCTGGAAAATGCTGCTGGGCATTGACTGGCCCCTTTTTTCTCGTTTCTTTTGTAGAGCTTTAAGTTTCTGAGAGACTGATGGCAATATGACCTGCTAAATTTAAGGGTTGGAACTCTTGGTTCTAGAACTCCAGTTCTGTCTGATTTTTTTTTTTAATTTTTATTTTTTCCTTTTCAAGTGAGCAACAATATGACTGTCTAAAGCATGCCTTATTTAGCCTCTCCTGTAAGGATGACCTAGCCAGATAAATTTTAATAATGCTTCAGTGTAGAAGGTGTAAACTATTTTGGGCTTGATGTGCTGTGAATGTTGCTTCTTCTTTTTGTTTGTTTTGTTTTTTTTCTTTTCCTTCCTTACTCTATTGAAACATTAGAAGTAGTGAGTCTGTTCCCGCATGCGCCATTTTCTACTTCCTGTAGCTGTTAAAATTGGCGAAGCTCTAAAACGCACCGCTGCCATCTAGTGAGACTTTTTGTAAAGTACGGCAAAACTTAAATATATATACAGTATATATTTATATTTTGGGGAGGGGGAAAACCAAAAGACAGTAATTGTGTTTCATTTTTAAGCTGCTGATATTCATTCCTTACTGTATGTCTGAAAGATGAGAGAATTATGCTGTTCTGGTATGTAGAGAAGTAATATAAATTGAAATTATCTTAAGGGCTTAACCTATAGAGAGAGACTTGGGCGTCCTATAATCAGACTTCAAAAGCTGGAACGGTTCGACATGGTGGTGGAATGCAGTTGAAAACAAAAACAAAACTTCAGTTTATAAATATATATATATGATTGCTTTTTAAGTGATTTTTTTTTTTGTTAACTCATGTAAATTCTCAACTCCTTTTGCACTGATGTGTTCAACATATTCTTGTACATTCGATTCAGGCAAACTTTTATAATTTTGGTTGTTTTGGTTTTTTTTTTCTTTTGTTTAAATGATGAAATGTTACAGCATGGTGATATTCTATGCAACTAGTTATACTCTTTAGTTTGACACTGTAATTTATCATGATTTAAAGATTGTAGAAATAGACCTAACAGGGTTCTCATGATGTGCGTAACTGTAGATGCATGAACTTGTGTTCTGTGTATTTGTTGAAGTGCAATGATGTATAAAAAGTGGATTCACCTGTTTTTAAAAATAAAACACCGAACAAAAAAAACCCAACAAACCACCAACACTTTGAGACTTTGTCAAATATTTAATCACACGTGCGCATCCCCGAGCATGGGTTCCGGGTATGACGAGCCAGTATTTCTCAGCCTTCTGTGAGTTTCTGCAATTCCTTCTCCACATCTTCCACAAAAGCCGGGAAGTTCTGATCCAGGAGACACAAGCGAATGAAGGGCCCCAGCTCGCGTGCGGGCCACACCGAGTGCTGGTACGTAAGGGTGAGCTCGGACTTCTTCCTCAGCACGGACTGTGAAAGGGAGAACGCAAAAAGGCGCTGTGCTGGTCTTGGGAAGGGTACGGGGGGGTTGTAACAATGCAGCTACGGTAACAGTTCCCTTTGGTATTTAATAATGCCGAGCAGTGCAAGACAGCGGGCAGGTGAACGTGCTGACAGCCCAAGTTCAGCTGTGTTGAGTCGGGGGATTTTGTTTGTTTTTGTCTCTAGTATTTTTGCTAATCTTGGTTCACATTGCACTATTGGTCTTTTCCTGGTGGATAAAAATTATCTCTAAAGATCATTTTTTTTTATTTAAAAAAAAAATCTGCAAGAGAATTCTTAAAGCCAACACTTCAGCTTCCTGAAGCTAACAGAGAGAAAGACATTGAGCTCCATTGCAGAGCACCAGGCGAAAGGGTGTTTAGAAAGAGTTTGAGGTGACTTAAGACGTAGAGGGACAAGTAGAGGGATGTGGGAAACTACTCCATCCAGGAGTCTTTTTGTGCCAGGGAATCTGTTAGTAATTCAAGCAGGAGGTGGATGAATGCGTGCAGCCGGTGCAGGCCTTCAAACAAAACCTTGTTTAGTGCTTCTGACCTACGCAGGGACTACCAAATAGCAGATGTTGGAAGGTAAGCTGCCCATGGTAGTTTTAATGTACATTTCTATCTCTTAAAGCAGAGGTTGAAAATGAAAAACGTGGGTGCTAAAGGCAAAGCTGCCTTGTTTGGTTGCTCACTTGTTGCCATCTTTGTATAGTGCAGTGAGTGCACACCAATGAAAACTGGCAATCTGTCGGGGCGTGTAACACGGCTCTTGCCACCAAGAGGAGGATAGGGAACTCTGCTTTTTTTGGGTTTAGGAGATGACAGATTTGTAACAGGGAGCATTGGAATTGCCCCTTACACCACTGATGTCAAGAAAGATCAACTTGATCAGCCTGTGAATGTGAAAGAAGGGTAAGTCTGACTCCCAGAAGGAGGTTGGAAAGAGTTTTTCTCCTTGGTCACCTGGTGCTGCACTGTCCCAAATTCACAGTAAACAAACAAAAGTTAAGTTGTAGTTATTTTTAAATATGGCTTTATGCTGGACTTCTCCATGAAGCTGTCAACTGAGGTTCTCTCTCTCCATGCCCAAGAGATTCAGTTACAGAATCTAAATACTATTTACTGTTTTTACCTGTGCTAGCTGTGTTACAGATCTTCTTTCTCCAAGGCTTGTGCAGGAATCTGGCAGAGGCTCACCTGGCTAGAAGATACCAAATGCAAATAAGGGCTTGTTACCAAGCAGTGTGTGGGCATGTGCAAGAGGAAAGTAGTTCCATAGATAATGTGCTCAGCTACTTCATGCAGTAAGAAAGCATCTTTTTATGGAGCCTGGATGCTCATCTGCTCATGCCTTTAAATATGAAAGACAGGAAATAATGTGCCTGTAGTTAAACTGCCATGTGTAAACTAAGGTAACTTGTAAACTACTTGGTGGAAGTAATTTAGGAAATGCAGTGTATGACTGCTCACCAGGAGCATGCTTTTCCCTTCCTGGGCCTTACATCACTGAAAAAAACCAAAGGTCTGACTTGTCAGTTCTGTTTTATGAGGGAAGTTTTCAGACTGCTGGAATGAGAGTATCATTAATACCAACAGTATGACTATTGGGCTTCATTAGTAGCGTTCTGCCACGAAACACCTCCTTTAGCTTTCAGTCATTGCTTTAGCCTAGAGGGAAATGACGAAAGCCAAGTTATAGGTAGGCTGCTTAAAGAACAAACACCACATGTTGTGTATCAGCTGTTGAAGGTCTCCCCTACACCTTCCTGGAAATGGTTTTGATTTAGCAACATATTTTTATCCTTCCATTTCCTCTATCAGAGCATCAGCTGTTCTCTTCGTTTCCAGGCTCTCTAGCTAAGCAAAAGCTTACTTACTCTGTATAGTACTGATGCATTTTGTTCGGTGCCCTTCCCACGATTTCCACCGTTAGCCAGCTGATCGGGACTGTTCTGGCTTTGTTCACCTGTGACTTGAACGGGTACGTACTCTGCCAGCTTCTGGACGCAACCACAGCAGTGCGCCAGCATCTGCTCTTTGGAATCTCCACCAAACTGAACTCGAAACATGCGGCACTCATTCTGTTCAAAACCCAGAGAGAAATTAACTGTGCATCCCATCAAGCTATTAGGCTTAAATTCCTATTTGTTAAACATAGGTAGAAGGTGATAGATTTTTGGATCACTGCACCAACATAAAGAAAAAAGGTTTCCCTCCTGTACCTTCATTTTTCCCAGCAGCTAAACTGCAAGACTGTGATTCCCAATTTGAGAATTGGTTAAAAAAAAAACTCAAGAAAATGGTACATGAGCAGGGCTGCTTGTCAGCTAATGAAAGGTCTAGCCAAATGAAGAAACCTTGCCTTGAGAACAAGTGTTTCAGATGTATTTTGGAGATATTAAGCTCCTATTGTTGCTGCAAGTCATGTAAGGGTATGCCAATTCTAAACAGTTACTTGTGACAAAAGATGAAATGATATGAAGAAGTTAACTTTGGAATCTTGACATTTCGGATTTAAAACATAGTTAAAGCACTGGAAAAGAAGCAAGTCTTCCTTGGGCCTACCTAGCTTACTTTTGGGTCTTCATCTTCCCAAGACTTCTATGTCAAAAGCGTATTTTTTAATGACTAGACATGCTGCTAGACTGCTGATTACTAAGTACAAGGACATCTTTCACTTTAAAGATTTCTGTCTCAAAGATGAGCTGGCTCTGCATGACAACCTGTATGTTTACACGCATGTTATTTTAAGATGCTTGTATTGCATAAAATGATTTTTAGGGCATTGTAAGCATAAAAGCTTATCTAGGTGCCTTTCAAAGGGAAAAATGTCAAAATAATTCAGACTCTAGCACTTGTTTTACCAGTGTGCAGTTACATTCCCTCTGATTAACTAATACGTCAACTGAACTGGGTCAGCTTCACGTAACCAAGGACTGATTTGTGGATATGCCAGACAGGTGAGTTCTTATTAAAATGACAGAAAGGTAACTGCCTCTTTCGGAGACTTTCAAAAACCACTTGTTTTAGTTACCCTGACAACCACCAAACCAATTTTCAGTCTGAGCTACTTGTGCTGCCCTCTGCTTTTTCTCAAGGACTGTTAAAATCCTTAAGATTGCAGTTGGTAAGCAACAATACTTTGTAAATTAAACATTTTTCCTTTATGGAAGAGAGAAGGCACTCAATTTGAGTTAAAAGGATGACAACTTTTAGCATAAACTGAGTGCTGGGCAGTAACACCTGAACCATATAATGTGTATGAGAGGCCCATTGCAGTGCAACCAAATCCAGCTTTAAATCATTTGAATTTATGACAAGGAAACATTTAGATGCACCAAATTAATTTTAAGACACTGCTAATGATGTTCCTTTTCTGAACTGTCCCTCAGAGGTTTGTCCAAGCCTCAGAGCGATTGTGATGTTGATTTTGTTTCTTGTGAGGTGCAGTGAGATCGCCTTAAAGCTGGGCCGAGGAACCGGGTCTGTTAACTGGCAAGGAAACTGCTGATTTATCACAACTAATTACTGCAATGGCTCAGTAGTTGTCTTCAGCGATACTCCGTGTTTTATAAGAATCTTGACAAAAATTGGAGAGCAAAGAACCCATGAATTTAAAATGGTTCAAGGCATTTATGCAGTTCCTAGTTCCACCATCAGACAAGGTTTATTCTGAAACGAGTCCTTCCATTTAAACAATGTCTATTATGCCTCACATCGTCTTTCGTCTCGCCGTTAGGAAGGCATTCGCTGCTCTGCAAAGTGTATTATTTGGTTTGTAACACCCTAGAAGAAATATTTTTGTGTCTTATAAAAAAAAAATTGGGTAAAAGATTGAAATGCAACGTAACAGGAATTTCTGGAAAACCCAGTGAGTGTAGATGAATAAGAAGCTTCATCTGAGAACCGAGACAACTGACACTTAGACATAAGTTGGCAAGAGGCAAGTGCCACTTAATTATTTCAAGGCTAACCTGCCACTTCTCATGAGATCCGAAGGGAAGACCAGGCATCTAGTCCCTCTCCTTGCCTTGAATACCAAATGCCTGAATCCCCAGCCTGCTGCTACTGTGCCAGGTGTCAGGGGCCACAAAATGGATACATAGGTGTTCATTTAGATATTCCCTTGGCCAAAGTGAAGCCCGACTCACAGGTAGCATGCCTATGGACACATAAGAGAATCGCTTCATCTTTTTAATTGTTAGCCGTGGCAGATAAATTCTAAAATAAGCTCTGGTCTGGCAGTTTTAGTAGCTAACTCTCAGAAAGCACTCTAAAAGACCTGAATAATAGCAGTTATAAAGGACACTGAGATGATTCAATCCATTCTTGTTTAATATCTAGTTAAAAAAAATAATTTATGTAGACAATTTACAGTATCTTGGAACTTCAGGTTTAATTTATCCAATATTAAAAAAAAAGTCTTAAAAAGAACTGTGCCAGCTATTAGAAATATTAAAAGGAACTCACCTTTGCCTGGGCACGAAGCAGCAGGCAGTCTGCTCTTCTTACTATCTTTAGCCACTTGTGGGAATCAATTAGTGAAAAGCCTTCCTGAAATAAAGCAGAGCACAAACTACTTGCACAGCAAACATGCAACATTCAGAAAGTTGTGTCATGCAATTTAATCTCTAATGCAGATTAGTCCTCTATGTATGTTCAAGTTTTGGATCTGCCAAACAACTGCCAATACATAATTTTTACCATACTAGGAAGTAAAACTGAGCCTGTAGCTCCAGTAGCAATGCTATGGCAAGGTACTTTCTTATTTCCATATTGTGCACATTACGAAAGTGTGTGTGAAACGCGTAAGACAGCTGCAGCAGAGCTTTACTAAATTCTGCTGCATCCGTGAAGTTGCCCGAGAGGGCAGCAGAGGGCAGGCAAAGCTGAAAGATGGGCCAGCAGTTGGTTTATCTAAGGCCCAGAGAGGCATCTTCTCCAGCTGGCATTCGGGTAAACAAGAAGCAGCCTTGATAACTTGATAAAGATGTTTTTATTCTCCAGTTGCACTAACTGTCAGGCTCTTCAAATGAGACTGACTGCTCAGTGTTCTGCAAAAAGACCCAAGGAAGCTGAAGACATCACATAAAAATTGCAAGGTGATGGACTGTGTCTCCCAAGACGCTTTCCCCAAACTGCCACTTCGCCATTGGTTAGCAAAGCCCAGGGGGGAAAATACCTCAAACAAATTAAAGGGCAGGGAGGAAATTATTTACTACCTGTTCCACCTGAACTGAGAATGCTTTCAGTGACTGTGGCTGTTCACACAGGGTGCTTTTCGTGGGTGTCCTAAGGGTGAAGAAACAGAGGTGCAGGCTGGGAAACCATGTGCCACAATATTCTGGTACAAGAAGTCATCTCGGTAAGATGTTGCACTTTTAATGTGCTGGCCCTGGCTTTATAGTCTCCTGCAGCAATCGCATGTAGAGTTTTAACTGAGCTTTTATGAGATGTGTCTAGAAAGCATTGAAGAGTTGAACCAAAGGCAAACTGGATCACCGCCACGCAGCTGATCAGACACCTGCCCACTGTGGAATGGTAAAGCAGCACACGAGTATCATTCTCAAAAGATTTGAGGTTAGAGGGAGAAAACGTTTCCCTCCACACTGTAAAAACAGGAGCTGACAGCAGGTAAGACAGGCCAGTGGCTTGCAAGCACACCTGTTGGTACTGAGCATGCTCGGAATGCCTCCAGGTGGGAGTTGCTAAGGTCTGAGAGGGACATTCAGGTAGAAATAGGAGGACCTCGCTTCATGTCCGATGGAAGTACCAAGCTGTCCTCTGCTCTTATAGGAAGTAGTAAAGGAAGCTGGAACTTGAGAGAGAGAAATGGGAGACCTCGCAGCAGAAAAGAGCATCCTACTTGGTAAGTTGGTGTGCTCTAGCCTTACTACGTGATGCAGCTGGGTGCTGAACCAGCGGAGAAGGAGGCTGTGCCCATCACACCTTCCTTCACCTCCATACAAAACTCTCTCTGATGTCAAATGGGAAGTCTCTGAAGGAGGTCAGTCTGTCATGTAGTCTGAATTTGTGCCTGACACAGGAAAGGAAGCCTGGAAATACCCTCACTTCTCTGTGCACCTGACATTTTAACACCTCTGCCTTTGGGGTTTTGAGAGACTTAACCAATGTGAGCTTGGAATTCGGACATTAAAGTTGGGGCAGGGAGGAGAAGGTACTGAGCAGGATACCTGAGAAATGAGGTAAGATTAGTAGGATAACATAAGAGTGCAGCACTGGCAGAACCCTTCTAGAATAATCAGTAGCACTTCATGTGTCATGTTTTCAACTGCATCATAGAATATATTACTTTAAAATTTGGCTAAGGATGTTCATGGCTATGAAGAGTTTGCCCCCAAAGTAGTTTAATGCAGAAAATAGAAAAGCATCAGG
This sequence comes from Apaloderma vittatum, assembly GCF_000703405.1. Lineage (NCBI taxonomy): Eukaryota > Metazoa > Chordata > Aves > Trogoniformes > Trogonidae > Apaloderma > Apaloderma vittatum. The sequence goes on along the minus strand of NW_009706529.1, from coordinate 10,589 downwards.
AAGTTAAAACAGCAGAAAGTTATGTCACAAGTCAAGAATGCCAACATCAAGCAAACAGCAGTATCTGTGACAGCAAAAAATTGACATTAATTGTGCACATGCATTGTGAAGAGGTCTTAGCACATGGCTGTACAAACCACAGAAATGCAGATTTGTTTTGTGTACATGAGAAGTACTTAAGAGGCTCAGAGTCACATCCATCTGCGATGCTCATCAGCTTGTGCTGCCATAACTGCTGGAGGAGAATTACTAAGGAAGCAAGCAAGGAAACCAGACTGGGGGTTAGAGGAGTGGGGTACAGCTCCCAGCGTGCTCGAGAAGAGAGACAGCTGGTTGCAGAAAACATGCCGTGCAGGTGAGTTTGAATGAGTGGGCAGGGGACAGGCTCTCAAGTCAGAACAGAGAGAAAGATGGGATATGTAGAACTGGAATACATACACCTGAAAGAAATATTGTAAACTGTCCCTTCTCGAAAGGGTGTATTGTTGATGTTTATACAAAAACACCCCCCCCCGAAGTGTACTGTTTGGAATGCAGTACGCCAAGTGCATTTATATTTCCTTTTGTGAGATAAACATGAAGTAACAAAAGGTGAATTTCATCTCAGCACAAGGACTTATTTCTGTCATTTAAAGCTGTAAATGTTGAACATCTTTTAACTTATATTGAGGGAAATATCTGTGTCTTCTCCAAACACACAGAGGCCAGTTCAGAACTGCTTGCTCTAGGTAAGCAGCCAGGCAGAGTCCTGGACAATCAGCCAGCCGAGGGCAGGACTTTGTGTTAGGATGAGTTTTGAGTTAGGATGTCTGCTCGTGCTTCGATAATTTCTCCACTGCCACTTGGGCTTCCTCTGATTCCCTGACCGAGCCCCAAAATGTTGTCAGTGAAGCGATTCCAACATCCTGTTCTTTCACTAGGGCACTTCAACTTGTGGCCACTTGTGTTAATTTCAAATAGTTACTAGTTTGGATACACATGAACAGTGTTTATTTAAAATGTAGCTGTTCCCATATTAAGTCTATTTTTATAGTGTTTTTCCTTTCGCTGCAAGATGTAGGTTGACCAAATGTAGTCTCCTTAAAATAATAACTGTTTTCAAAGAAATCGTAAAAGGCAGACAATGTTTAACTTTTTTCCTACCAGCTCTTTTATTGACATTTCCCAGGCTGCCATCCTTTTATATGCCCTGCTTCTGAGGTAAAAGAAACTGGATAAAAGCAGCACTTGGAAATTTTATTTATATTCTCCTAATTATTCAATTCCAACCCCAAAATCTGATTAACTGAAATTTAATTTACTTTGAGTTTAATAAACAAAGAACAAAGCAGGAAATACTTCCTTTTCTCTTGCACCTTTGGTTGATTGCATATTACCAAGCAGAAACAAGTCATAGAATCATAGAATGATTTGGGTTGGAAGGAACCTCAAAGACACTAAGAATAGCTAAGCCAAACAGAGAAACTCAGTGCAGTACTTTAGCAATGCAACAGGCCTCACGTGGCACAAGCAAACTACCTGTAAAAGGAGAAGGGAATGTTTTAGATAAACTTGGCTCTGCAGATCTGCTCAGACCAAACTGTTGTTAAATTGCTTACATCAGTGATTGTCACTGCAGTCAGGATCCTCTCAATCTTCCTTAGTTCTGAGCAGCAAACAAGCCTGATTTTGCACCATGTTAAGGTCTATTCTGTTCCTTGTGGCTCTTCCATCTTACCTCATATTTGAGGCTTCCTGAACTAAGACGAGCAAGATTCTTCTAAACAATGACAATTCTCTCTTTTGTCAACAATGAAAAAGTTGTGAATCTGCATATGGAGTTCAGTAAAAGAACTTGGAGTAACAGGAAGACCACACTAACTGTCCCTTGTTCCACTGCTCGAAGTCAAGAGGATCTCTGCCAACATCCAGGAGTCAGGCCTGGGGTAGTTCCAGGAAATTGCACGGCAGTATATTGAGATTATAGGCCATTTGTGCTTTGCTAGAGATAATGAATTGACTCTAAATCACCTCTGGACATACGCCCTGAAAAAGGGAAAAGCAGCAGTCCCTCCAGATTGCTGCCGCTGCCGCCACGCTGACAAAGATACAGGGAACAAAGCAGCTGTGGTCCCCGTTCCCCTTGAGCAGGCAACAGCCACAGCTGCTTGGCAGCAGAGTGGGGCAGTGCTGAGCAGTGCTGGGCATGAGCGAACACAGGTGGCACTGTCACATTAATCTGGAATATCGACAAAAAGGCAACCTAGAACAGGGCAGGAATGTAAGACCTCAAACATTTACAATTTGAAGAGATAAACAGCAGCGCTCTTCTAAGTCTGATCAGTAACAGTCAACCATGCCTATACTCCTCACGCCATTCTTCAGGATCATACTTGCTACTTGTAGCTCTGACACAAATTTAAGTCTCTTGGAGGGAGGACCCTGAGAAGAATTAAGCTGAGACAAAAAATGAAGCAAGACATTTCCCAAATGATTTGGAAGCAGGCAAGGTGTGAGCACACCTTTCATGGGGCAGCGAAGCCAACAATGCTGGTGCAGCCTTACAGCCAGGTAGTCTGTTGTTAATTGAGAAATACTTCTGATTTTACATTTCAGCATTCAAAATGCTGCTGTTTAATAAGGTCTGTAATCTATGTTGGAAGGTGTTGCATGTCATTTGTGTATGTTTTTATTGTCTCATTTAGAAACCCTACAGTGCTAAGCAACATAGGAACACAGGAACAGATTATCCATTTTATGTTAGATTGCAAGGCCTTTACGCACCCCTATCTTAATGAAAAATGAATACATGTTTGAGAAACGTTATTTGTGTAACAGTTCAGCTATGCTGCCTTGCATCAATTCATTTGGATTCACTTATTTTTCATGAGACAGATGTTTCCAAATGAAACTGACCTATGTGTGAAGCTTAGGAACCAAAACTACCTTTTTCCAACAAACGTTATATACTCTGTCCTTAAATTACAACCAATACTAAAAAAAAGAACAAAGAAAAACCTGGGTTTCAACACACATTCTCCAGTTTTGGCTGCCACTTTAAATAGGTTCCTGAAATGCAAATATACCGGCTCGCTCTTGGAGTTCACAGTTCAGAATGAAAGTATGCACTGTATAATGTAATGGATTAAGGAGTCAGCTGCATATCCCCCAGACTGGCAATGTGCATTTCCAAGAAATGATGAGTTCAGCATGAGATCAGAGGAGTTTTATTGTATTAATTAATATCCTAGCACACAGCTGCCAGAGCAGTCCTGCCTGATCACTGAATCGAGATGGCAGCATTATGGTACACAATTCCCCCCAAAACCAGAGCAATCTGCTACTCACAAAGGCCCTGCTCAGTTTGCAGGAAGGCACCTCTGACAGTTCCTTAATCCATCTGCTTTCCCAAGGGAAGCTCCCAAGACACAACTGGGAAGCCAAACTAATGCAGCACCCCTCATGGTGCCTTTGTGGGGCCAGAGAAGAGATCTGAGGAAGGGTAAGATGCTCTGCTGCTCTCAGCACCGCACCTTACACGCTTGTGCAACTCTGCCCAAAATCCACAGGGGCGGCTTAGATCATGTGCCATTTTCCCCGGATGGAGAGGTGCTGTGTCGTCCTGGCCAGAACCCCACACCGTGGGTCTGCTCACCGTGCTGAGGATGAAAGGTACTGTGGGAAATCTTTACAGAAATAATATTCACTTGCTAGGTTTAAAGTGCAATTTAAGTTACAAATGCTAACATTTTTGACCTCTGATATTCTAGGTGCTACTATTATTTAAGGTTTATACTGAGTAACACCATGCTTATTCTTAGAAGTGGCTGATTTGGCAACAAAGAGATGGCAATTTTATTTCCAGGTATCTACACAATGCGGTTAATATGTCTGCTAAAAGTCTGCAGCAGAATAGATGTATTGTAGTTGTGAAGTGTTATCAACAAAAGCTTGTAATCATGTTCAAGAATTATACTGAACACTAGTAGAGGCAGAACTGCTTTCAGAAAACTTAAGCAAAATTGGAAAACATGTTCACAAGAGTTTGTCTGAAACATGACAGATCAGGCACATATCTGAAAAATACCAATCTTTAACTCATTGTCTTCCCGAGAGAATACGAGTTACCATTTTACACTTTTTAAATTAGAAAACTGCTTATTCTGTAACAAATTTGAAAAATCTTTCATTAATGACTGTAGAATAAAAATGTAATTCCAGCTTAAAATTAGATGTTGTGAAAATTAAACTTGGAATATAATTCCAGATAAATTTTCATTATTATTTCGTAACACATCTGGAAGTAGACATTTTCCTTACTTGCACGTTTTACTGAGATCTAAATAAGGCCAAATATATTAGTTGTTATTCCTGTAGCATGAGCTGTCTTGAAAAGTGAGTTGAGAGTAGGAGTGTCAACATGACAAAAACAAAATAATCCCCAAACATGACAACTTGTACATTGGGGGAAGGAGAAAGCTGTCCCTGCAAAGATTTCCAAGCTGCGTGTCAGTGTTCAAATGCGTCACGTATAGCCTCGTTGGGAAGACGCAAGAACAGCGGAAACCATGTGCTTCACAGGCTGTACGTAAGCATTAGCCACCTCAAACAGATCTGCAGAATATAGACTAGGAAGCGGAAAGAGGTGAAAGGCCCCCCAAAAACCCCAACCAAGGCAGACAAGACAGCAAGCTAACTGGAATAAGGAATGAAAGGATGTTAAGCTCTGCATTACCTTTTTGCGTGCAGTATTTTTCTGCTCCCAGATTTTAAATCTTGCTATTATGCATGTTTGATTATGGAAAAGAATGCATCAGGGTAGAACTCATTAAGCAGAGTGCTCTGTCTCTGCAGAGGCAGGAAAGCAAAATGAAGAAGCAAACAGGACACGCACAGCCACCCTTGAGACAACTGTGCTCGGGGCACTCAGCGACCGATGGATGTCTTTTGTCAAAGCAAAACGTTAGGGTAAAAAAAATCATTAAGAGATGGCACTACTCCTTAAAAACTATTCTAATCATTGGGTTTAGAAGACTTTGAGCAAAAGAAAACATCGGAACCCCTTAAAACTCTTTACTGCTGCCCATCACCAACACATAATGATTATATAACAGGAATGTATCACGATATCAAACATAAATGGGGAGGCTAATGCAGAAAGATATTCACATTGTCCAAAATAACTGTGTCAACAGCACATGCTAAATGAAAAACTAAGACTCCTTCTACTCTTTCAACTAGCAATCATAGCACCTTTAATAAAAACCCCGATGTACTACCGCTAAGAAGCATTAGCAAGCTGCTCACTTCCCGAGGCTTCTGTCAAATGTCCTCATTTATTGCACAGGGACCTTCGTCTACCCAAGGCACTGTTGTGAATATCATCTCAAAAGTGTTGTGCATAAGTTTCAGGCACTGCAGAGAGAGCATCAAGAACATCACAACGTCTGCTGAATGCTTGCCTAATTAATGAGTTAGAGTCTACTGTATCCTCAGCACTGCTGGCTTATTAGAAGTCATGAGGGGACCAGGAGGGCACTAAGGACGTTTAGCCTACACTTTAGAAGATCAGGTCACAAATCAATTACTCTAGATTAATTTTATCCTATTAAACAAGACCTCTTCACAATTTCAATTCGTTTAATTTGTAGGATATTAAGAATTTTAGCACCAGAATTAATTGCGTTGAATAAACCAGCAAAATGTAATTTTCCTGATATGCTGATTTGAAAGAGGGAAAGGAAATAAGAGTTGTGGTAAACATAACATGATGCATCTTCAGAGTATGGCCAGAAATTGACAGAGATCCTGTTGAGATCCTGTAAAATTCCATTATCTACAGTATGCAAGAATGAGATTTTTCTACCGTAAAATATGCAGTCTGTTAGGCAACGCTGCAGCAAAAAACAGGTCCTGAAAACGTTATGTAATTTAATTCAAAATGAAGAACTTTGTTTAAAAAAAAACACAAAAAACCAATCCAAACACTCTCTGATTTACATTACACATCAAGGATTTTTAGGTTCCACGTTCTGAAGTTCCATTTACCCTCCTTTTCATTCCGTTCAACTGATCACAGTAAGTAGATTGTATTTTTAAAGAAAACCATTTTTCTCGTTAAGGCAGTTTCAAGTAGGTCTCTGGCAGTGTCATTAAAGAATGTTTAAAGTAATTTTGAATGCATACCTGGTCCCCGAAAGTTTACCCATTAAAATGAAGAATTTGTTTTCTTTGAGCAACTGATGGCAACACTGAACACGTCCACAATTATTTGTTATAGCAGCGTGGAAGTGCTTCTAAGGAGTGGTTCTGGAGTATTCCCAGATACTGTAATCGGCTGCTTCAAAGCCAGGGCACCTCCCCACATAGCTCTATGTACAGCAAAAGACAGTTTTTACTAATCTGCCTGGTTTAACCGTGATGAGACTTGGTTCTTTCTGGCAAGAAAAGAGTATTTTGCCTTCCATTAACGAAAAGACTGCTAGAAGGGAATTCATTAAGTAGTCTATCATTTTATTGCTCATGAAAATAATTCTGTAGTCTTCTGTATGTATTAAAAAATAAGCAGTTGTTAGGATACGTAAATATTGTATTACTACTTTATATATGCTCTTCGAATGGGATCGTAGAAGATAATAGTCTCACTTGGCTCTAAATAGCTACCATTCTTTAAGGAAAAGTTTTCTTAACTTTCCCACTTTAAGAAAATAACAATGACTAAGAGAATACTTAAATACATCCATTATAGAGAAACTCTCTTCGTATCAAGTCAGGAACACTTGGGAGCTATCAATAGCATGTTGGCCAACTGACATTAGTTTAGTGACAAACTAAAAAAACCCCTTAATTATTTAGCCATGGAAATTTTACAAAAATGCAATGTAGTTATTCAATTTAAGAAGGAAAGGGTGTCCCTGTGACACAGATCCTGTGCCTTGCAGTGTTATATGCAGAGGTACGAGGTACAAAGCTGTGATAATTGTTACCAAGTTCCCTCTAAACCAGGAGCCTGTAGTACATCAAAAGGTCTGAAAAGTAGGGATTAGAAGATAGATCAAAAGACTAGGCATCAACAACTTAAATGATGCAGTTACTGCATTCCAAGAACAGTTATCCAAGTGCATCACAGGGAATTTCAATGCAAGTTTAGTAAAGCAGCACCTACAAGTTGGAGAACACCTTGGCAATAAAAAGGAAATAGTAGCCCAGTAGAAATGAACATACACAGTAAAGCCACGAGCTGAATCATTCCAACAGCTGCAGCATTCTATCAGACTTGACATGTTCCCTCTGGATCAGAAACTTGTGTGTGATCCTCTGTGACAAAATGTCCATCATAACAGACCCCCAGTGAGAGGATTTGGTCTGTGACAGATTCCAAAGAACTATATGTACTTAGTCGTGCAAAGCCCGTTTAAATATTGTGACAGGTTTCTGACAGCTCCGAAGAGCTGGGGACTAGAGGGAGACAGAACCAGGGAGCTTAACCATTTCTGCAGTCTGACTGTTCCTACAGCAATAATGTAGACTGCACAATATTGCAACTGTTTTGTTATACGGCATCTCAATAAGGGCTTTGCAGAATTTCACCAGTGCCCTGTGCAATTTGGTTATCGGCTACTGGCCAGCTGCATTTTTTTCAGCACAGTCCCCGACTGCCTCACCTTTCTCTTTGATGATCCTGGCTGCTTTACTAAAGAGATACCACAGGCTGTTCTTCGAAGACTGAAAAGATACCTGTAGACTGTGATTGTCCCAGGATGAAGAATTTTATCCCTGTGTATCAGGCTGGCACAGTGTTGAGAAAAGGGACGTGTTTCTGGGAGGGCATGTGCCCAAGGAACAAGCCTAAGCAGTAAAGACCAGATGTGCTGGACCAAATCCCTTGGAAACTGGTTCAGAATGAGCGGATTGGGTGTTTACTAGGTTTTTCAGCAAGTCAGGCATGTTTTAAAGGAAGGGTGGGAGGACTGCAACTTCTCTAATCTCTGTAAACAGACATAGGGCACGTTCTACCTGTCAGTTCATACTGGTTTAGCCATGTATACACAGAACATAGCACGACCGTAGCACAATCCTGATTGTGTGTCCTTGCGGAATTGCACCTAAAGGAATTGACAGTCAGGTTTTAAAAAGCATATGACCACAGTTTTGGGTTCCTTTTCTCTAACACTTAATAAAATGTTGTTGGTGTTTGCCTTAAGAAGCATTGCCAAAATGTATGATTTTGGGGGAAAAAAACCAAACAGCTTTTTTCTTCTTTTAAACTCTCAGTATTATATTTCAGTCACATTTACCAAGCATGTCTGTTCCACCTTTATCCTGCACTATTCTTAGGCTGTGAAAATTACTGCAATATCTTAGACGTTCAAACAGACCTGACAGATCTCAGAAATTCCGCATCTGGCATTTCAGGCAAGACAGCTAGCTGCCTGAAAGCTTCACTAGCCACTAAACCTAAGAAAGAGCTGCAAGAAAGTACTTTTCTCAGCCAAGTCTTTATAAAGCTTTTCTTATACTTCTTGCACTCATCTGTTATGACAGCACACTTTTATCTGCCCATTGTTACTTGCCAGACTCGGTCTTTGCCAGACACTGTCTTTGAAGGGCTACAGTTTTTGCCCGTGACTTTTTTGCTCTTTAGTAGCTTATTACAACTTACTTTCAGTTAGCCTTTATATGGTTATTTCAAGGACACTCTGTAGGGTAATGCAAGTCTACTAAACAGTTACAGCCATCTGATCGGGCTACTGAAAACAGGACTGGCCCCAGGAGAGGCACGTTCTGCACCAACTCATTCCAAGCAGAATTTGGTAAGAGATAGCAGCAAGTCTCATTTCAGTTGCTTTTTTTTCAAACTATCTGGATTTTCAATTACTCCATCCCTTTTTTTTTTCATTCAGTCCAACTGCTAAAATACTTCCTATGTTCCATTTTACCTTGTCCAAGAACATTCAGCTTGTCCTCACTAAACATGTGATCCAAACCCCATGTCTTGTATGAGGGGTATCCAGACTGACAGCCGACAGCTCTGTTAGCTCATTTATTATTTATTGAATATTAACAACAAACTCATGGGCCAAAGAAATTCAAGAGTCCCTCTATACTTACAAGATACTTCTGTAAGTTTAGGACCTTTTAAGCAGCTCCGCAAAAACTAATTTATAAACTTATACATATGTGAAGCTACAGCATACTACATTCTGTACTAAAGAAAAAAAGAAAAGAAAAAAAGTCTTTGTTATTTTAATACTGCAGCATCTTCCAGTGGTTTGTAAATAGGTTTCTAATATATTTGTCAGCCAATTCCTACTTGTTACCATCACTGAACACGCTTGATCCACTTTCCAGCCCAGGCCTTCTATGTCACAAGTATCAAACCAACTCCTTCAGAGAGCATGATTCTTTTAACCTCTTTGGCATCGCTGTGAAATCCTTACAGCTGAGTACCTGGTCATGCTTAAGTAAGTATAGGCTGTAAGTACATTTTGTCGCCATGAATGTAAGTTACATGCCAGATCATATTACACAACATGGAAAAAACCCCAACCATACTCTCTGATAAACCAAATTATCAAAACCAAATTACTAATAGGTCATTGGCAAGAAACTAGCTGGATCATACAGCAAATTGTACAGGAAGTTACATTTTAATCTGTTTCTTAACAGTGTGTCTTCTCTGTTTCTTAGGTAGGAAAATCATGAAAATAACAAACCACTTATCCTTCCACATCAGCAGCACTTGGTCTTGCTTCTTAATATAAATTTTTAGAACCACAGAAGAAACACTGTTCCTCAGTATGAAATAATGCATTTAGTACTATCCTGATAAAGACAGAGGGAAAGCAGTACATGAGAACTTCCGTGAGTAAAATAAAATTGCCAGTTTCTTTTCTGTGGGAGAGGACAGGAAGCTGAGAAATGAAACAGAGTTAATGCTGATACCAACAGGAATGGAGAAACATTCTTTACACGTGAGAAACTTACCAGCACAGTTCGCCCTTGGGAAATGAAGAAATGGCCAGATACAACAATGGTAAGGATAAGAAAGCCTGATTCCTCACTTGATTCAAAGACCTGACAAAACAAAAACCAGTCACTGACAAACCCCAATAATTTAGTCTCGTAAGTACAGAATCTACATTTTCCATTTCTACTGCGAAATACAAGGTTTCAAAGGTTGGTGCTAGAAGTCAGGTGTATAACTTCCCTCTCAGTAATGCATCTGGCTCTCCACTCCCACAGACAGGAGGTACATTTCAGATTTTTGAAGTAATTATAACCCTGTTTCAACAACCTGATGGGCACTTCCAACTTGATCCCTGTTTTTTAACACCACAGCTCACCAATGAAGGAAGGAATAGATAAAACTCAGGCCACTAACTATCCTATGACTGAGGAACCAAAACCTCTCCTGACTCCTGCCTCAGCTCTGGGCTTGCAGAAAGATCCCCGCAGAGCCTCACTTACCTCACAGCAGCCCCCTCGACCCCGATGGAGACAGTTCGAGCCTCCCCCCAGCCCCCTTTGCACCACATCACCTTCCAGGAGGAGGTGTTTTGCCTTTCCTCGTCGCCCTCTCTCGGGGGTAGGAAGCGGCCGTAGCGCTT
>NW_009706528.1:0-808 GCF_000703405.1 Apaloderma vittatum | reverse complement strand
TTCAAACTACTCTCTATCAGCATTCAGACAGGTGATAGAAGATGCTTTAGGCAACTACTGCAGTAGGGGAAACGTTACAAAAACGTGACACAGCCACAAGACTTAGTTAAAGACATACAGTGTGCTTAAGGTCATGAAGAACGAAAGACCACTGAAGTTATACCAGAAATCCAACTCTTCCCCAATGTGAGAGCTCACCTTTCCTTTCTTCCTCTATGAGAACAAGCACAAAATAAAACATCTGTACTCATATAAGTATTCCTGTGAAAGCAAGATATCCAAGAAAGACTTGAGTTTAGCAAAGTTGTGCTGAGAGAGTTGGCTGATGTTGTGGCTGAGCCACTCTCTGTCATCTTTGAAAAATCATGGGGAACAGGAGAGGTGTCTAAGGACTGGAAAAAAAGCCAGTGTCACTCCAATCTTCAAAAACAGCAAGAAAGAGAACCCTGGCAACTGCAGGCTGGTCAGCCTCACCTCCATCCCTGGAAGATGATGGAGCAGCTCATTCTGAAGTCCATCTCTAATCAGTTGGAAGAAAAGAAGGTTATCAGGAGTAGCCAGCATGGATTTACCAAGGGGAAATCTTGCCTGACTAACCTGATATCCTTCTACAAAGATGTGACCAAATGGGTTGATGAAAGAAGAGCAGCAGATGCCACATACCTCGACTTCAGTAAGACTTTTGATACTGTCCCCCATAATGTCCTTGCAGATAAACTCAAGAAATGTGGGAGACGTGATTCCACTGTGAAGTGGATTGTGAACTAGTTCAGCAATAGAGTTCAGAGGGTTGTCATCAGCAGCACAG
>NW_009706527.1:42890-67810 GCF_000703405.1 Apaloderma vittatum | reverse complement strand
CTGCACGGGTCAGCTCCTGTGTGGGCGCACGGGAGGGAGCTGGGGGAGAAACAGGAGAGGTTTGGTGCTCCCCGGGGTGGCACTGAGCATCGCTTGCCGGCTGAATTTGCTGAGCAGCAGAGGAGCAGGGAGGTGGCTGAAACTGCTGCCCCTGGGACATGTGGGTCCAGATACCAAGCCTGGACATGGGGGACTGTGGCTGTTCCCTGCCCGGCAGCTGGAGTCATATCCTTGCCAGGTTTTGGGAGGAAGGAGGCCAAGGCCTCCCTGCTTGCCCCATGGGGTCTGGGGTTGCTGCGACGTCATGGAGTGACAAAGGGCCACCTGTCCCTCCTGGTTGTGTGTGGGGACCACACAAAGCCCAGCCCAGACATCCCACCATGCGCGTGCCCCTGCCCTTTCTTTCTGCTCTCCTCTCCTTTCCTTTTATTTTTATTCTTAGCTTCTTACCCTGAGGTTGTAACTGTGATTTCACCAGCGCCGCTCAGAACACACGAGCGTTGACTTGCTCCAGGTCACTGGGTTGCAGAAATCCCAATATGAGGGTTAAATCCCCGAGGGGTCATGGCTGTGCCCGGCACAATGGGTGTTGGTGGCTGAATCCTCAGCCTGCTGTGAAGCTGCGCTGTTCTCTCTCCCTGGACGCCAGGTCTGCGTGTGATTGCTTAAATCCTGTCACGGCCCTTAAAATTGTCATTAAAGAAAATATTGTGAACTGCAAAGAAAAGAACCGGCTGCATAAAATCCTTCCTATTTATATAAAAACGTGCAAAAATGCTGTCGTTTCTGTAAGTTGGCCTTTGTTCAGATGTTTTTGCAAATGTGATTCAGATAAACACTTCCAAATAATAACAAACTTTAAAGATAAGAATGAAGCTCAGCAGTGACTCGTTTGAACAAGCTTCAGCTACAGGCAGCCTCAGCCACCTAATAGCCTCCGAAAACACTTCAGATCCAGAATATAACGTAACGCAAAGCCTCTGAGCTCCTGAGCTTGGGCTGTGGTAGGGGTGAATAATACCACGGTACCGAGTGGAGCTTACAGGGGATTTTGGTGACACATCCTTGTCTCCTTAGACAATGCCACCCAAATAATTCATGAACAACAAACAGTGCAGTCTCTTTCAGGGGAAAGTGCTCCCCTCCCAGCTTTCAGCCACGATGAGGATAAGAATACCTGTTGTGATGGCTCTTTGATGGAATATAATAAAATATCCCTGATGGCTTTGCTGAGGCAGGGAACAGCTTTGGCTTTCGTGCATGAGCAGCTCTCCGAACCCGCACGCCTCGGTGCTCAGGACGAGGGGAGCTGAGTGCTGTGAGCCCCATCCGCGAGTTCGAGCAAGAGATTCTTTTTGGAGAGATGAGGAGATTGCGGCTCTTTTTTTTTTTTTGCTTTCAGAACTTGTGACATTTATTTCAAGCTTTTGAAGCAATCTTGTGGGAAGCTCCGCCTTTATATGAGAGCCAAGAGACTAATGTGCACGGGAGTCTCGGAGCTTCTGAAAATAGCCACCAGCTTTTCGCAGAAGTGGTGGAGGCTGGTGAGAAGAGTGTGGAGCTGTGGCTGTGGGGGGCAAAGGAAGGAAAAGCTGACATGGGGGGTGCTGAGATCACATCTGGGAAGGATGCTGAGAGCACATCTGGAGAGGATGCTTGACAGCACACCTGGGGAGGATGCTGAGAGCACATCTGGAGAGGATGCTTGACAGCACACCTGGGGAGGATGCCCACCTGCAGCACACAAAAAGGGCTGGGAGCAGCCCGCAGCCTGGACGTCCATCCCCAGGGAACTTCTTGTTCCCTGAAACGTGCTTAACCTCGTTTCAACTGTTTCCCCTTTCAAATGTGCCGATTTGATGAAGGGGTGGGGGAGTGTTCAGCCCTGCAAAATGATCGTTAATGCCAGTTGTGTGTTTGCACTTGGGGGATTATGTTAATCATGCTACAAATGACGCTTTGAATCATGTCTAGAGGTTAATTAACATGCCTTTCTTCTCTTAAGAGGGCCTTCATGTCTGCTTAGAGTTGCTGGCTTTTTTCTGCTTCCTTTCATAATTACTTTGCAGCTCTCTAATATCGTGGGTACCTTTAATTTAACCCTGTCAGTGCTCAGGCTGCTGGGGCTTTGCACCGTGCTCAGCATCATGATGGTGACTTGATGAGGTGGAATATAATAAAACATCCTTCATGCCTGGAGAAGCTGTGGCTGGGCTGTCTTATGCAGGCTGAGACCTTGCAGGAGCTGATGGGAACTGGAGAGGGTCTGGCTGGAGCCAGGAGAGAAGAAGGCATGGTGATGGTAATATTGCCCAGGGACCACAGCCAGTTTACGAGCAAGGTCCTTACGTGGGCACTTAATGAAAACAGAGACCTGTGTTGGGAGGACTTGGAGCTGTGAGGGCTGGAGAGGGGCATCCCTAGAGGTGCAGGCACCATGGGGAGAGGGGATTGCTCCTCAGGAGGTCATCTGGCAGACCTGGGAGAAAGGGGCGAGCTTTGGAGCTTCATCACATCTCACTGCTTTGGTGCCGGATCCCTGTGTTCATATGTGCGTGTGCAAAATAGTGCTTTATCCTCAGCTAATTTATTTTCTCATTCAATGGGAGCATTTGGCTCATGGGTTCCAGTTTCAGCGCTGCACTTCGGAATCCAGCGCTGCTTCATTTCAAATTTCTATTTTTATTTTTCCAGATAGTCTCCAATTATTTTCAGGCTTTGCCAAGCATGTAATCTAAAATAACAAAGAAGCTGATCCGCCCGTGGTATTCACATGGACCACTAGCCCATGAAGCCAGTGATGCCCCTCTGGAGCAGAGCACAAAATAAGCCGCTCGGAACAGGGGGTAAAGCTTTGTACAGCCTTGGGAGTTCCCTGGGTGGGTCTTTCCTAGGTTTGTGCCCGTAGCAGGACTTGAAAAGATTCAGCCTAGTGAAAATACACAGTAAACCTGCTTACCTTTTTATTAGAAAGCGCTGAAAGGTTTCATAAGCCTTCATTGCTGGTTTCTCATCATGTCAGTCCAACACTGGGTTCCCGATGTAACCTGAGGTTTGCCTGTTGGGGTCAAATTTGTGGAGTTATGCAGCAGCCCCGATCCCAGTGAAAAAGCACGTGGGGTGCTTGTGGAGATGGGAAGATAGCTGGAAAATGCATTGTTCCTCTTCCAGCACAGGCTCTGGCACAAGGGAGAGCTGAGTGTTTTAGGGAATCCCCGGCTTGCAGTGTGGCCCAAGCAGGGAGCCACGTGTGAGACTCTTGGGCAGAGTCTACTCTACCTCTGGGGCCGTGTATCAGGCCAGTGTGTTAATTTGGGATTATCAGGAAATCAACTTTTATTTCCTCATCCTAAGAGCTTCCCAAGAGAGCAGGTTCTTCCTGGCTTACTCTGCCTACCAGTCAGTTTGATTTTTAATTGCACTTACACAACCTTGGCAAGAGGTGTAACTGCTCAGCAATTCTTGAAATCACCGTCTTCCTCTTCATGCATATTGCCTTGGAGTAGAATTTATCTCCTTTCATTAGCTTCCCAGAGTTTTTTGATCTCCACTAATAGAAGAGAAAATACTGGTGTTAGGGAAACCTGTAATTCCTGGCTTCTGGCCCTGTGCCTCAGTGCCCAAGTAGCAGCGTAGAACCAGGACTCGCTGACCAGGGACCCTCTCCCTGCTAAGCTGGGCTGGGCTGAGTGCTGAGACAGGACCAGCTTATGGGTGGGCCATGGAAGGTCAAGTTGATGGAAAATACAGACAGGCCGCTCTCAGGATTAATTCCACCAAGTCTGCTCTCAATGGGAGACGGAAGCTGCTTTGCTTAAATAAAGGCACAGAGGTGGGCATTAGCTGCGGTGTCGCTGCTGGGGCTGGGCAGCAGCCAGGACTTAGCTGAGACGTGGCCGCTCATGACAGTGATGGCCAGTTCACACCAGGTCACCTGCCCACAAACCTGGGTGACAAACAGTGAGTCCTAAACCCTTGGGAAGGGCATCGCCCTGGCACACTGGAGACAGATTCCCCAGAGCAGTCTCTGGCACAGGGTGGCAAGGACACAACAGGGACATTTCAGCAGTGGGACATTCTCCCTATCCTCTTGAGGCTGCCAGTCCCACTCCCTTTGGGCTCCTCTCCACTGGCTTTGTAAGGAAAAGGCAGTTGGGAGAGCTTTGTGACCTGCACGGCCTTCCCTGGCCCAGGACGATGAGCCCAGCTTTGCTGCCAGCACCAGGAAAGGGCTTATCCCAAGGAAGGATAATAACAGTGTGGGTAGGAAGGTCTGATCTGGTACCCAGCGCCAGCACACTGCTTGCTGCCTAATTAAAATTTCATTAAGTTGGTTCGCATCCATTGATGGAGGTCACAGGCACACCATTGATGTGCTAATGTCTTACTTTTTCCCTTTTTTCCTCTTTCACCACTATCCATCATCCTCTTAGATAAAGCAGTGCCATTAGGAGCTGCTTTCTAGTGTCCCCAGATGCAATGGCACTGGAAGAAAGACAGCCGTAATTCATCAGACATATTATCCTGTCTCTTATTTTCTCCCTAATTAAAAAAATGCAATTTTTTTTCTTGAATTGGTTTGGACATTAACCCCTCTGGTGTTAGCTTGAAAGTGGGAAAGTTACTTGGAAGACCGGGACTGGCTGAGCTGTATCTTGACAGCGGTTGCTGAATTTTGTGCGTGAGCAGCTAAGTGTGGACTGGGGAGAAGTACCCCCTTTATGTTCTGTGGCATGGGCAGGTCCCCACTGACCAAATCCTTCATTTCAAGGGAAGAAATGGGGACGGGAGCATCGCTGCCTCCTCTGCATCCCTCATGTCCCAGCCCAAGCCACCCTGGCTCAGGGGGCTCTTGGAGATCAGCCACGTCCCCAGGAGCATCACACCTGGGGCTCTGCGTTACTGCCAGGCTGGTTTGGGGAGGTTGGACCCGCTCCCACCGTTCCCAGTGAACGTCACCAGGCACTTCCTGGTGCTGCTGGGCAGGGCATAGCACCTGCATGGGGGCACGATGGAGAGGGAAGATCAACTAGGACGGAGAAAGCCAAAAGGAAGTAATTGCCGGGGAGGAGAAGACGAGGACGTGTGGGATCCTCTTCCTGGCCACAGCTTTAATGCTGACCAGATGGCGGATGTTTGTTTCTGTGATTTGTGCGGGGGAAATACGAACAAGCTGCGAGGCTCCATCCACCCATCCACCCCTGCGCACGCAACATCTCCCGCCAAGCCAGGCGTCTTTCTCTTGCACCTGGGTGGGTGTTGCTGGTTTTTACTGAGATCTCTCACACCTTCACCCAAGGAGAAGACAGCGCTGTGTTGAGCGTAGAGCAGTCTCGCCCAGTGTGGTGTGGATGAAATCAGGGGGTTTAGGGCCCAGTGCAAAACTCACGGGAAGGTTTTGGAGGAGTGAAGGACCTGGTGGCCACGTGGTGCTGGTGGCAGCGACTCGGGGGGTGCAGGGGCCCGCAGAGAGCCCGTCGGGGTAAGGCAGCTTTGCTGCTCCAGCGCCGCTGTTGCCCTGCAGATAGACAACAGTCTGATTACACTGATCCAACCCCTTCTGGGGCCTTGCCAGCACTACTGCAAATCCCCGACCCCAGGTCCCCACTCAGCACCTCTGTCCAGCACTGATTAAGTTTTTTAACAAGGTTTCTGCTTCTCCAGGTACAGCACTTAAAGCCAGACATGCTTGCCCTTCACTCCTTCTTCTCACTTAGCCTGTGGCTTTATTTCCTAATTATTTAGGGTATTTATTTTTTGTTCCCATTTGCAAAGATGCTTAAGCATTTGAGCAGGGCTGAAATACCCAAGCAGCCTGTAACCGTACCTTCAGCCTGCTGCTCTGGGTACCATGGGGCCCATCCGGGATGGCAGCTGTCGGAGGTGGTCAAGTTCCAATTAATAAAATGCATTAATAAACTAATGTGCATTGTGGCATGACCCAGCACACAGGATGCGATGGCAGGAGCTTTGCCAACTTGGTTTACCTCGACCAAGCCAAACACTGGGTGCCATTTCGCAGCACTAATTCGTTGAACAATTTCTTCTCCCCTTGCACTCTTCACTTTAAACTGTAAAGATCACAGATGCTGGCTTCAAAAGATGGGTTAACTTTTTTAAAATTGTCATTAGGGATATTAAGTGATTCTTCCCAGGATGGTCTTTGTGTTACATGTTAATTTTGTCGGGTTTTTTGGGTGAATGAAGCCACATCTTCAGCAGATTTATTGCTTAGTGAATGGTACAACCATGTCATATGTCAGACCTGTGAAATATTAAAATAATGGGCAGGGGATTGTTGTTAATCGGAATTTATCACGCTACATAAAGGCATATTTACAGTCCCACCAGGGGACTATTAATTTGTTTGGGGATAAACAATTAATCTCCCTGGGAGCGGGAGCAGAAAATCTGACACGGTTTTATGTCTTTTCCCAGCGTGGTGGAGGCAGGATAGCTCACAGCCCCGGGCTCCATGGGGTGTTTTTCCCCTGGTGCAGACAAGGGTCTGCTACGCCTGGGGAGAGGCAGCCCACCGGGCAGCGAGGTCTCGCTTCTCCCTGGCCCGTTTTGCGCTGGGAGCTGTGCTCTCTGCTGTGATGCGTGGCCTTCTTCCTGCCCTCGCCTAAGCTGGGCTCTCATAGACAGCCTCGATGCATCTGTTTGTTTCCTCTACATCTATTTTTGGGTTTTGCATCCTGTTTCCTGCATCCTCTGCTTTCTGCTCAAGATACAACAGGCACAAACAGAGAGGAGAGAGGGAGGTGCTGTGCAGCTGGAAGGAGAGGGCTTTTAGATGCAACTCTTTGGTACCTTTGCTCCAAGGACTTCTTCAAACTTCATTCTTTTTCTTGGGAAGTGGCTGCATGATCTGCAGGTGTGACTTGGGATAATTTCTAGCCAAGGCCCTGGAAAGGTTATGACAAAAGCAAAATTTCAGGTTTACAAGAGCATTTCCAGTGTTTTGACAGGTAATGCCAACGTGTTAGGGTTCAGGGTGCTGCCAGCCCCACAGCTCCCCAGTCTTGCTGCCACCTGTTTGAACCCTGATGGCAGGACCCAAACCAGACCCAGCTCTTCTTTCAGTGTAACGCTCACCCACACCCATCTTGTTTGTGCCTTTTTTCTTGGCACAATGTCCTGAAAAACATCTCTGCACCTTTCTGTGGTGTTTAGCAGTCTGAGCAGCTCATATATTGTTTCCAGCAGGAGCTGCGATGTTTTAGGGGATTTGCGCCATCATAATTAAGAAGAACCTAGATCATTAAAAATAATGTTCTTCACACAAGAGAGGAACAAGCCTGCTTCCCAAGACCCCTTTCTACTGAAAAATTCATCGCTCTAAATAATTAATAGTCCTCACAAAGGAGGATGGTTTTGCATGTTGCTGGTTGGAAGGTGAAATTCAGACACCGGGCAGAGTAATCTTTTTTTTTTTTTCTCCCATATTTCCTTGCCATTCTGCTGCCCAGAGAGCGGTGGGAAGCAAGGCTCGTGGCCAGTCTGTGTGATGGGGACACCCATCCCATCCCAAACCCCATGGATCCCTCCCAGGCGACAGATGGGACAAGAGCTGGTCCCTGCCAGGGTTGTCCCAACCTCGTCTCTTTTGCCCTGAGGCAGCACTCATCTCCTTGGGCCTCAGTGGTTTGGACGGAGCTGGAGAGGAGCAGATACCTCCCCTGCCACCATCCCTGCCAAAATAGCCTCTCTGTTTCCCTCGGTAGCTGTTTGCACTGCTGTGCCTTTGACATTGCATGTCAGGAGTTAATTTATTGCTGGGACAGCGTTTGCATTGCTTGTGCGGTGTATAAATAGGCTATAAATAAGGTGCTGATTTCTAATCACTGCGCAGCACCAGGCGAAGTGCTCACGCCTGGGTGTTGCGGTGGTGCCCGTGCTCCCCAGCCCATCCCTCACCCACATCCCCATGTCCCTTTTTGGACAACAGCAGCTCCCGAGCAGGACCCTGCTGCCACGGCACCAGCCAGTCCAGCTGCTAAAAACCAGCTCAGCAGTAAATACCACAGGTAGAGGTAAGGCAGTGCCAGACCTGTGGGGAAGCACTGCTAGTGCTGGAGGGTTTTTTTAGCTGCTTGGACCCCTCATAGCCATCCACAGGGTAAACCCAATTGCTCTTCCTCCCCTCCAGCCTGCCTGTGGCTCCTGCAGCATTACTTGCATTTAGCAGATTATTTACTTCTGATTTGTAACCTCTTTGGGGAGGGCAGGGGGGGACAAACGGAAACGTGTTGGATTTGTTCCTATAGTAACCATGGCTGCCCAAAAGCTCAAATATAGGGGGAACAGCGGAACAGGAAAATTGTGTATTTCTAACCAGAATGTCTCAGCAGGGTGAGTGGGCTGGACAAGAGCAGGTGGAGGTGGGACCTGAGCTCCTTTAGGCAGCTCCTGTATAGGTTATGGAAATGAGGCTTGTTAGGAAGATGGGGACGAGACCTGTCTTACAGCTGTACTGCTTTAGGGAGCCGAGACGCTGATGTTACTGCAGGGTGACTCACCGAAGCCAAGAGCATTTCGTGGAATTTGCCGTGAAATGACAGGGCTTGATGTGGCTGCCGCAATCCTGGGGCCAAGGTGCCCTCGTGCTGTTTGAACACAGCCAGGAGCTGGGTTCTGGAGAAGGAGGCACCTGTCCTGGATCTCCACTGGTACAGGGAACACCTCACTGGAGTGCCAACCCATTGGCAGAGGTGGAAACATCACCTGCAACAGGGACAGAAACAGCGCAGCAGTTAGGTGCCCACACCCACAGGCCAGCTGGTTTTGCCATAAATCAGCGCTTTTCCCAGTTTTAGGTGCTGATGCAGTTTGCATCTTACAGCCAAAATATTAAATAGCAAAACTGCTTTCGCCCCAGCCGGGTGATGGCAGGAGGACAGGCAGCTGTGCTGGCCTCCTCTCTCACTGCCCCTCCACACCGTGCCAGCCCCCGGGGAGAACACTGCCCACAGGCACCCCTATAGCCTCTAGCCCCCAAAGCATCATCCCACGTTTGAGTAACAGCTCCAAATGACTCTGTTTTGCTGCAAAAAAGGCTAAATCAAAGCCACGGCCACTGCAGAGAAAGGCTGGTGGGGCTGCTGGAGGTGAGCGGGGTTAGCGGGCGGGAGCAGCCCACCGTGTCGGCAGAGGCTGGCTGCAATGGAACCTTTGCAGCAGCAGGTTCCCTGGAGGTTCCCTGTTTCCCATGGAGCATCACTGGCAAAATACCTTCTAATTGTCAGGCTTGCAGGGGCAGGCACCATCAAGAGATAGATTTCAGTTCTCAGTGGAGGCAGTGACACGCATCACGGACATCTAATGGCACTTATATTAGTGACATAAACCTTCATGCACGTAACACATTTGCTATTATCACCATAGACCGAATGCTAATAACCCCTGGGACCAGGTGACAGGTGAACCGTGGCCTCAAGACTTAACAGGGAATTGAAGCAACAGAAGGTGAAAGGGAAAAAGTGGGAGGAGCTGCAGAAGATGGAGCCCCACTTCTCGCTTCAAGAGGGGGAATTTATGGGGAGTTATCGTGGGGACAGTGAAGGGGATCACCACACTGACAGCCCTGCGTGTCCTTTCAGACAAGCGCCGTGCTGTGTGCGGGCGGCTGTGCCCTGCTTGCCCTCAGCTCGCTGCTGGCCATCGTCGCCGTCCTGCTGCCCAGCGGAGCCTGCGAGAGGAGAGTCTGCACCCTGGCTGGCTACATGCAGACAGCAGCAGGCAAGTGACAGAGACTTTGCTCTTTGGGGTGAAAAGATGGGGTTTCTCCAGGGGGCTGCCATTCACAGCATCCTGGGTCTCAGCAGCAAGAGATGCTTGCAAACCCTAACCAACACTGGCAGGAGAGAAAAGAACAAAAAGAGAGAGGCCCTTTGCTTTAGCAATTGCCTCTTGCACCCATGCTTATAAAATGTATTGAAAATCACCTCCATCCAGATAAGCAGGTTTGTGGCAGAGAGCCTGGCCTGCAGGTCCTGCTCACTGTCCTCTGCTGAGGCTCTGGCGTAGGGCTCCGTCCTCACAGCGAGTGGTGGGGACCAGGCTGTCTGCTGGCAGGGTGCTGCTGCGAAGGCTGCAGTCCCATTTGGGCCATCTTCACAGCTAAACCTCTGGAAGGATTTCCCTTTCTGAGCTTTACACCCAAGACAGGCTGTTTTCCCCCCTGTCCTGCATCTCCCCCTGCCTCCCTGGGCAGCCTGCTTGATGCTGCATTCACTTCTATTTCCATTACAATTGCTTATACTTCTGCCTTTGAGAAGTGCTAATGAAGACAGGAGGAGGCAGGCAGCTGGGGAAGATCCAGCCCTGTCCCGTGCTCCTTGTGGAGGCACAAAACCCACCCGAGACCCATCTCCACTGCAGGGAAGCCACATCTCCAGGAGCTGAAGTGTTGGATTAAGCAGCCCCAACTGGACACGAGCCACGACAGTCGGGAGATTAAACCACCCATTCGTGTCTGTGCCCGAGAATAAACTCCTTTCCTTGGAGAAATCCTCAGGGCCAGCCAGACTTCGTTATCTGCCCAGCAGCATCCAAGCGGCTTTTGGGGGAAATCCTGTTATGCGCTCTCCTCACCAAGGCTCATCCCACGGGAGCCGATTTGGGAACAGATGGAGGGGCCTGGCCCGTTAGCTATGGCTGCTCCAGCTCAGCCGGGCTGTGGGTCCCCAGAGGCAGCTGCTCCTGCCTGCGTGACCCTTGCATCCCCTGGAGGCTGCCATT
This sequence comes from Apaloderma vittatum, assembly GCF_000703405.1. Lineage (NCBI taxonomy): Eukaryota > Metazoa > Chordata > Aves > Trogoniformes > Trogonidae > Apaloderma > Apaloderma vittatum. The sequence continues at coordinate 57,067 of NW_009706527.1, read as the reverse complement.
TTGGGGTTTCCATCACAGCCAACGGCTTCCCTGGGGCGCAGGACAGAGGCTGGAGGAGCCCCATGGTGTGGGTCACTGGGAGGTGGCTCAGGGTGGCTTTGCAGGGGTTCTCCCGTGCAGGAAATCACTGGGATGGAAAGGAGTAACCCTGGGTTACACTTGCCCAGGGGGGTGGCACATCCCTGCTGCGTCTGGCTCTGCAACGAGAGACAAGCAGGTACAAAGCAAGGGATTAGGAAAGGTCCCTGGAAAGGAAACTGACTGTCGCAGATAAATACAAATGAGGCGCTCTGAGGGGTTTTGGTAATATTGAACAGGCTGTAAATAAACTGTAGGCTCTAAACGTTATTGACAAATGAAAATTTACTGGGTACGTTCAAGCAAGCTAATGGGTTGCTTTAAACCCTGGTGGTGCCTTGCTAAGCATTTTGTATTGCGCTTTTTAATTTTGGTTCACTGTGGATTAATTTCCATTCAAAGCCAGGCAGCCCTGAGTCAACAGAATTAAATGGTTTAATGTATTTGTATTCAGAAATGCTGTCCCCCTCTAATTGCTCTCCCTCCTTCCCTCCCTCTGCAGGAGAGGGCTCATCATTAGAGATCAGCTGCAGCCAGGTGACAGAGAAACACCTCCCTAAAAATCACGTTATCTCAGAGAAAAGCAGGGATTTTAGGGTAGATGAACTTATATGGGAGAGAAGAAAAGCAGAGCAAGCCCGTAAGGTAGATGATAGAGCAGATAGGGGGGTGGGGGCAGCTCTGCCAGGAACCCCTTATAAAACCACCACAAGATACCAGCAGAGCAGTGCTGGGGAGGAGGGGGCCACATTTCTCCCAAACCTCAGGTTTCCCTGAAGCACAGCAGGTCCTACAGGCACCCTCCTTCTGCCTGCCCTTACCTTTTCCCCTTGAAGTCCAAATTTTGCTCCCCTTTTCCCATCCCACAAAAAACAGCTCAAGGTAGTCTGCAGAGCATCAAAGGCATGAGTAAATAAGTTTAGTACTATGAAATATTGACTCAGGCAATCTAATTTCCTAATAAAGAGCCAGGTGCACTCAGCAGGAGCATGAAACGGGCCGTAAAGTGCACAAGCAGAAGCACTTGCAGAGCCAGGATCAGTCCCAAAAGGCTCCGCACTGTGTCAGACAGATGTCCTGAGCCACACTCAGGTAAATCCAGGTGCAAAGGCCAAGCTGAACTAAACATGAATCAATCCTGAGAGCAGCCCCACACTCACATGACGCCTTTAACACTTCCCTGCTGCTTTTTTAGAGATCCACGTTGTGCCTTTTTCAGCTCCAGAAGGAAGGAGCGAAGACAGAAACCTCATGCAGATAGAGCAGAGCATTAATTGCAGACACAGACATGCCATGAGGGTTGAGAGCTGGGCTAATTGCCACCATATGTTGCACACATGATTCCTGATCCCTGGCATCCACCCCTTAAAAAAAATACAAACCAAACAAACATCATATCCATACAAATGACAAGAGGATGATCCCTAATGAAAGAGTAAATGAGCAGCAGAGCAACAGGGAGAGGGGGAAGGACAGGAGACAGAACATTCACTCACCCAACAAACGAAGTCAAAGCCGTCCCTGAGAGATCAGAGATGAGGCTGATTCTCTGAGTGTGGTGCCACCATATTTAAAAATAAATTGCTGCTGCAATACCTCCTCCCAAACCTGCACAGCAGCAACATTAGAGAAGCTGTGGTAGCCAAGCTGGTCCCATTTATGTGTGGGGCAGCAGGGCAGCCCCAGCACCCAGCTGCAGCCCGTCGCTGCTGATGGAGAGAGGCTCCAGGGCTACCCTCAGGGACAGGGAGTGCAAATGGCTGCACAGCTGAAATCCTGCCACAGTTGTTTTTCGGCAAAGGTTTATTTGCTGGCATTTTAAAAATAAGAGTTGATTCCAGGGAGAAATGTTTCCTGCCCCGTGGGGCTGTAAGGGAAGGGCTGGGGATGTTCTCCAGGGCTGGCTGTGCCTGTACAACCTCTCTGGTGGCTTCCAGGTGCTCTGCCAGGGGCCTGTGGTTTATAGCTGGACATTACATTTTAATTCTGCAAAACTCTCAGACCAGTTTTTGAGTGACTGCCAGTGACGAAGGTGCTGGAAGGAGCATGGGGCCACCACAGTGTCCCAGGCAGCAGCTTCACCCATGGGCATCTGTTGGTGACGTCCCGGTGAGCCCTGAGGTGCCGCTCCAAGCGCTGCCTCAGCCCACATGGTCCCCAGCAGCGTCACTGCAGTAAAGGAGTGTCCTGAGGGCTGGGGGTGCTGAGAACCAAAGCAGCCTCCACCAGGTTTCCAGCATGGACTGTGTCTGCTCCCCAGCCCTGCAGCATCTGCGCTCCACTGGGAACAGCCCGTCCAGGGGAGCGAGGCTCGCTGCCAGTGGAAACGGAGATTGCAACCAAGGCTGAGTAAAGCCCATCAAACGGCAAATCCAGACAGCTTTCTGCTTTTGGTGTTTGTGGGACTAAGGGAAGGATTATGGGTCTGCTGTTGGATTAAGCTGCTGGTGACCGTGCTCTGGCACCAAAGCAGATTGTGTCTGCTGCTTAGGAAAGGCAACAAGTCTTTGTAGACACGCAGCAAGGACTAGCAGCCTTCCCTTACAACTCCTTTTGCTACCCTAAAAGCCTGGATAAAAGCAGGATTGTGATGCTTTGTGGAAGCTTTTCATCAGGTGCTTTTCAGGCAAAGGGCTCTTGCTTTGCTGGCGAGTGGTGGCTGACCCATCGGTGCTTAGTAACTGGATGCACCCAGAGCCTTTCCCTGGTCTCTGAGATGTGCCGTCGAAGTGGTCTGACAAAAGGAGGCTGCAGAGCTTTGCACCTTGGCGAGGGCACAGGTGCAGCTGAGCATGAGGGAAGCCTTAGGGGAGAGTTTTGCTTTCACCCCACGCTGCTCTCTGTCTAATCCTACCACCATCAACTCACTGCTTAAGAGAAACCCAGTGCTCAGGGCAAAATGATCCTGACCTGCCTGTGCCTTTCTAAGGCTCTTTTGGTTTCAGAGAACAATTTCCCAGCATCGCTACGACAGAATCAGAACAGTTATAAGACTCCAGTAAGACAGGCAGAAACTCTCAGTTATGCAATTCCCTCACTTAGCTGCACATCAATCCTAAGTTTCATGGTAGTCCTAAGAGCTTTTTCCTGCAAAATTTGATTACCTTCTGCAGCCAAGAGCCCTCTTGCTGGCTGAAGCATGGTGACATTACAGAGATGGCCTCAGCTTTTGGTTAGTTAAGCAGCAAAGAAAAATGCAGACCTTGTGCTTTTTGAAGTAGCCTGTGATTACATAAGACACTGATCACCAGGTAAGAAGAACACACAGAGAGGGAGAATCATTCATTTGCCCATGACAGGGAGGTTGGATTAAATGATCTCTAAGGTCCCTTCCAGCCTAAGCCATTCTATGATTCTATGATTTTCAGATGAGTGGGATTCTTTTAAATGCTTCACATCCCAAGGATTGGAAATGGACTGTGCCATTCCCCTGGGAGTGCTGCAGGACGGGTGGAGGTTTGCCTCAGCCTTGGGATGCAGGCACGTGCTGGGGGCAGCAGGGACATGGCAGGTCTGTGCCTGTGTCACAGCGTTATTTGGGAAGACAGCATGTGGTCACTGCCCCCACCCTGTCCTGCATCTCAGCCCTCGTTTGGGATTGATGGGGCCCTATTTTTCCCAGCTTGTGCAGGCTCTGAATGGCAAACAGCACCGTCATCCACGTACGTATTGATTCCTCGGGCTAGTATCGATCAGGCTGGTGACATGTAGGTAATGTGTAATTAGTAACTTAGATAAAAATAACACTAAGAAAGTGTACAACCATGCTGCTTGGGTACTCCGACCTAGCATCTCCACGGTGGCAGCAAATAGAGGGGTTGTATCTGCCTAGTAATAGCTGACCTACTATTAAAAACACTGTGAAAACCTTCCCTCCCGGCTGCCCTCCCTGCTGTACGAGGTGGAGAGCTGCTTGACAGGCTCTCTCACAACTGGGCACCAGTGGAGCTGTTGCCATGACTCAGCAAAGAGCTGCTCCTCTTGCTTCTCTGTGTTTTGCTCTGTAGCTCAAGTGCTGCGTTTTTAGGGCCGTGAGCTGAGAGAGCTTCACACACGTCGGTGCGCAGGCCAGCCTGCACCCGCAGCAGTTGCCTGCAAGGTCTCGGATCCCTCCCATCCTTCCCCTCACTGAGAAATCACAATTGAAACAATGGTCTGGGAAAGGCACTCTGCCAAACACTAACTTCCAGTGTGCTAAAGGACTTGTGGCACCAGCAGCTGTTGGGGATGCTGGAGGGCAATGTCTGAGGATGTTGCAGGAGCCACCGGACAGCGGGGACATGCCCATGGCTTGCAGGGTGCAGGCAGTGTCACAGCACGCCCCCCGCAGCACCCCTTGGAGAGACATAAATGGAGCAGACATCTGCCCAAGGCGGGGGACAGTTTGCTGGGGTGGGTAACACTGCAATCAACGCTAAAAATGGTCAGGAATGGCCAAGGCGTCAAGGGTCGGAGCCGGTCCCAGACCGTGCAGCCTTTCCCACCCCCTCCCACACAGCCCGGGCCGGGGCCGACCCGCAGCCGGTTTCCTGACGGGTGTTCTTGTGGCTGGGGGGGTGGGAGCCCCATCCTGTTGACACTGAGGGTTGTTTGTCAGAAGACAGCCCTGGGATTTGGAAGAGGAACTTGGCAGCAGAGGCAGTGTGGGAAGCAGAGCTCTGTTGTCCAGGCATTGATTTGATTTAAAATCACCCAAAGCTTCGCCCATCCCTGTTTTAAAAATAGCCTCACGGCTCTTATCTCAGAGCCCACGTAGTCCCTCTTTTTGTGGGGCTTGAAAAACGAGCTCAGGCCTGATGCACTGACATTGCTGGCTCTGTTGGGTCACCGGAGCAGCATTAAAACAATCTTGCTATAAACCTGTTTTCAGCCATTCACAAAAGGTCCCCCAAAATGGCAAGATCTGGCTGAGTAAGAGGAGAAGTGCCAAAAAGTCCGGCCTTGATGCAAGATGCTTGAGCATGAAAGTGAAAAACAGCAGCATAAAACCTGAACCCGGAGATGGGTCCAGCTCCTGAGCAGGAAGGGCAGCTCTCCTGTTTTCCTCTTGTCTCTCTCTGGAAAGAGCAACACTCCCCTCACAGCCAGGAGTAACTGCATGATCCTCATCACTGCTCAGGTCCTCCTGGCCATCTTCACCCTCTCCCTCCACATGTCACCTCACGTCCTTACAACCAAGACAGCAACCAACAACATCAGAAGCCCTCATTTCTTCCCCAGTGCAAGGATTTTTCCCCCTGCTTTCTTTAATTACATTAGCGAAGTCGAAAAACTGCCTTTGGCACATTATTATTCAGTCAGTGAACTCTCACTAATTCCTGACACAACTAATAAATATCTGACGGCAGGAGCCCGCTGCCAGGGCGCTGGAGAAGGGGCTCTGTCACAGCTCAGCCCAAGACGTGCTTCGCTCCAGTGCCAATATTGCTTACGCCTGACTTACACGTGCTCTCATTTTTTCACTGGCACTGACGCAAGTTCTCCTTTGCTGCATTTTTTTTTTTTGCCAGTTTGCTCCAGAATTCAGTTCAGTAAAAGGTGTCACCATCCTGGGCCCTAGGGAGGTGTGTCCTGGAGCAGGGACTGCTCTGAACCTCATGGAGATGCTGGGCACCAGCACCAAAGCCCAGACAATATTTTACCAATCTCTGCATGTTTAAGAATCTAATGAACTCCTGTGTTAAAACCAACAATTGGCTTTTTTTCTGTCCACCTTCCAAACGGGAGGTGTCACCTGGGGAGGACATTGCAAGGGAACAAAATGAACTTGCCACATCCACAGACCGACGAGCATGAAAGTAGAACCACAAACATCGACTCAACTTCAGCCTTTTACCAGAGGAAATTTTCACTTCTGCTGAAACAGTAATTTCTCTGTGTTCACTTCGGCGCGTACATTCGAGTGACAGATCGTCTTAGTTTGAGAGCCGTTTCATAATTTTACTTTCAAAACCTAAAATCTTCAGCAGAGAGCCAGCCCATTAGACACAGCAATAAAAGGGAGAGGGGCTGGCAGCACTCCTAACGGCCAGGCTCCCTGCCACAGGTTAACTGTAGATTAGCCTTCCCCAGAGTTTAAGCTCCTTCCATGCAAGGTGCAGAGCTGCAGAGCCACGTTCTGGCTGCACTGTACGGCGGCTGAGCCCTGCTTCACCCTCGGTGAGAGAAGCTAGGGATTCATTTCCATCTGACATTTGGACAGTTTTCCTTCTTCTGGTCACTTCTCAAACTGTGCTTTGATTATCTCCAGGTACACTTTCGCCATTTGGCACAAACCTGCTCACTTGGTGTCTTTGCTCTCTCTTCAGGCTGGGGACACGGCAGCAGCAGCGTCCCTGGGCTAATGCCGGGGGCAGCATATTTCTCAGTAGCCTCATTTAGAGAATAAACCAGCCATGGCCTTTCCTTAGTTTCTTGGAGAGGGGCAATACATTTCCAGCGGCATCAGTGACAGAAGCAATATCCTTTCATCGCTATCATTGGAAAAGAGCAGTTTTATACTGCAAGAAAGAACTAGTTCACTTGTACAAAACATATTTTCTACTCCCTTAGACCTGAGGAAATCCTTGTTGTATTAATAGGTGGCTGAATTGCTTCTCTTTGAACAATTCTACGAGGGATTTGAGTTTAGACCAGTTATTGCACTTCGATGCACTAACAGTCCATAAAAAGTATATTTTATAAATAACAATAATGCTTTGTAATAAATGGGAACAAGAAATACCAAGTGCCACTGGGGCTCCAAAGCTGCTGTCCCTGAGGAAATAGAAGCCAGCCCCAAGATGCCCAGCACTGCGCCAGAGCCATGTGTTTCAGATGGGAAAACCCATACTTCAGTTTTAGAGGGAATTTGCTTCCCTTTGCCTGTGACTCTCCGAATATAAATGTTTGCTGGGCTGGCTGGATCCTGGCTATAATTTTAACAAGCATCTGAACGTGAGGACACAGCAGGGCAGTATGTAGTGATGAGAGCAGCACCAACGTACTGCCCCAAAACGTGAAGGTTGATACCAGTTAGGGTGAAGCAGTGAGCCAATAAATGCCTCAAAATCCCTTTTGCTGAGTTTAGATGAAGCTCACGCTCTCTGTCGATCCACCTGGGAAGTCATTACCGGGTGTTGCTGTTGCCTTGCAGCAGAGACGTGTTGGCGAGCAGAGTGATAAATCTGGGCTGCAGCTGTCCTTTGTGTCGCAGATTGCCCAGGCAGTTAAAAAGGGCTGTGCTCCTGCATCAGCCAGTCTTGCTTTCTGAGAAGGCACCCAGAGAGATAGGATTTCCCTGGAAAAGGAGCTATGAACGTCTGACCAAATGGGTCTTTCCAACACCCACAGCCCTGGCTGCCTGAGTCAGACCCTTCGGTGGGATTTGGGGAGTTTCAGTCCGGCTTTGCTTGCTCTAGATGAGCATTTGGCTTCTGTATCCTGAATAACTGGCAGGAGGTGCTGGGTGAGCTGAGGATCCAGCCCTGAGAGCGGACGTGTGAGTGGTGGCTCCGGGCCAGATCTTGCTTCCTTTTTGCACAGTCTGATAATGCAGGTAGTCTGGCGGAGGTCTCCATCCTTGTGTGGGCACGTAGCGCAGCTCCCAAGTGAGCGCTGGTTGGGAGATGTTTTGCTCTGTCTTCCCGTCTGAAGCTATGCTGAGTCGTATTTCTTTGCTGGTAAGGAACAGATCTGCTTGGAGGAGAAATTTACCCCGCACTGAGTGTAAACACAGATGGGAACATGGTGAAGCCCTGTTCAAAGTCAAGGGAATAAATCTGTTTAAAAGACTGAACATCTGGGACAGTGAAAAAGCAGGTGGAGAACTAACCCAGGAATGGACAGTGGTGCTAAGGGATCTGGGGAGAGGGCATGAACTTTAGGATAGTGGAAATGTTGAAAAGTGAAATTACCCCAAAGAGCAACAGAAGGCTCCAGAAAGATTACCTTTTTTGACCTTTTTTGAAGAATTTTTTTTTGAGTCCTGTGAATTGCATCCCAGGCACTTTAGATGAAGCAAGTTGGTAGGCTTTTCCCCTAAACTAATCTCATCTGACCTTTCTAAGGCAGCACGCAAGGTACGCAGCCCCGTGTCTCCTCCAGCTGCTGGGATAAGCAGGATTTTGCTCTCTCGTTAGGCAGCAGTCGCTGTGCTGCAGAAGCTGATCCGTGCATTGCTCTGGAAGGGCAGACCTGGTATTCCCACCACTAGGAACCAGCTTCATGCTGATGATTTGTCAGCTCTTCTGGTCCAAGCCAACACATTTTTTTATGCTCCACAATACAGGCACTCCTGGACAAAGGCTTTCATTCTGCAGGGCTTTACTGACTTGCTTAACCAAAAAGCTAAAAACATGGATAGGCCTTGAATGGCTGAGAAAATGTTAAATCATGTTCCCCTCCCAGCCGTAACCTTGGCAGAAGCTCAGCTCTGGCTGCTAAAGCCCATAAAATGAACAGTCCCTGTTGCTCCTGATAGGGGCATAAAAATATAATTACTTGAAGAGTGACTTATGATGCAGTGAAACAAGGATCTTCTTTTTGATTGAACTATTCAGGGGCATTCCTAGAAGACTGGAAGCAGATGGTGAGCTCTGGCCAGGCGTTTAATAGCCTGAGTTACTGCATGGAGGAGACGGAGCCAGGCAAGGCTGCAAGAAGCCGTTCCTGCCTTTCTGCTTGTCTTGGGTCACATCACGGTATATTCTCTGGGAAAGAAGAGGCTGGAGGATGGGGCAGGATGGTTTGCAGCAACGGGTGGAGATGTGGAGCATGTCCAGTAGTGGAGGTCTTGTTGTGCAGCGACGGCATGCAGCTCAGGTGGCAGCAAAGAAAGGCAAAAATTTTGTTTCTGCAAGCCCGGTGGTGCTCTGGTCCCAGGTAAGCACATCCATCCCTCCGGGCCCAGGATGAGGATGGACGAAGGCAGATGGTCCCCTGGGCTGGAGTGGAACCAATGTTGCCATATAATTTCTGCCTCGCTGCTCCTCCTGCCCCCATATATCCTGAGCATGTCAATAAAATCAAACAAACTATTAGCACATGTTGTGTTATCGGCCACAGATGTGTGTGCTGCGCATTAGGCAGCCATGCAGCCTACATTTTATGAAGTGAGCTGCTCATTCCGCTGCTGGGGTTGCAGTGATTATCACATCCCCTCACAGCTGGGCAATACTATGCCTTTTATGAGCTGCCCTAAATCAAAGGCCCTTTATTTTTAAAGATAAGTAACAATTCTCCCCTTTTCTGTTTTTTTAATGGAATAACAGCCAGCTGATTACTAAGTGAGACACAAATCTTGTTGCTGAGTTGCGCCTACTGCATTGTCTTTTCGATTATTTTTATCGAATAAGCTTTCTTTTGGAGCTCTGAAGTCCTTAGGAGAGAGACTCATTTTCTGCTACCGTGATCTCTTTGTTGCGGGTGGGTGATGTATGAAAAGGAATTGCAAATAGCTGTTTACAGCAAGCAAAGTCACGGAACAGCCCACTTTAATTTCTGCTATCTGTCGGAGACTGTTGTTGGTGATGGTCAAAATTAATTAAGCAGGAAGGAAGAGAGCAGGGAGGCAGTATACATCCAGTTCTGACATTGAAATATTAATGGTGAGCTAATCAAGAAGGAGTATCTATGAATACCTAATCAGCTTACAGTTTGCATTTTTACTGATGCAGTGAACTTCTGGGCAACAGCCTTTTACAGATGTCGGGAGCAGAAGTGGGCAGCCTGATCGCTCTATCTGGAAACGAACAAAGAGCTCCTGCCTGCTTCAGGCTGAGGCACATTTCCCTTCTGCACCTCACCGCTCTGCTGCCCTCGGATGCTGCTGTATCCTTCCTGCTGTCGCCTACAGCCCGTGGCATTGCCGGTGCTGTGTTCCTTCCTCCCCGATGCTAGGTGGCACTTGGAAGGCTCAGCTGCTCCAGGGCTGAGCAGCAGCATCTCTCCACATGGAGGCCTGGGGCAAAAGCTCAAAACAGCGTAGTCCTCAAAACGTGGGACCTCACGCTCTCGCTCCATGCTCGGTGCAGGGCGCTCCGCGGGAGGCAGCCGGCTGTGTTTCTGTCTCTCCTGCCAGTGTGTGACTGGTGTTTCCAGGCAGAGTTTCCAAGCTCTCTGAGGGGAAGCAGAAGGTGATGGTCGCGCACAGGGACAGGGTGCGCTGCAGCCCCCCCATGCCCAGCGCCTGCTCCGGGTACAGTGACCGCAGTGGGGGGCTCACCCACTTTCACCAGTCTACCACACAAGCAGAGGAAAATAGGAAGAAACAATCCCCTGGCAAAGCCGGGCTGATTCTAATCGAAGTTACAAAAGTAAATGTCACCTTTGGGTGCCAGGAGGAGTCAAGCCGCATTTCTCTCTTCAGCATCAGTGTAATGAGGGCTGTGGCTTTGGAGATTTGTATTCCTGTGTTTCTGCAAACAGTTTCCTCCTCTAACCTCTTGGAAATTGGATTTTGCAGGGCTGAGCAGTTTGTGTGCAGCAGATAGCAGCGGGACTGATAAGCAGAAACCTGTTTACACGCTCACTCATATCTAATACTACAATTGGGCAGGGGACTGCCTGGATTATATTTTTTTTTTTAATTTCTTTTTTTAACACTATCCAGTCTAATCCTTATGGCTGAATGTCTTGTTGCTGCTTAACAGGGAGAAATCTGAACTGGGCAGTTTTAGTGGTTAACAAATGTGAAAATAACATCATACAAAGCAAATAAAAGTAATAAGTAAATCTTAAATGATAATAAGGAAGAATCAAGTAGCAATAAGTACGGAATAGCGTACTTACACTCTCCTGTGTGAGATTCCACTTCACATATTGCCAGGTTAGTAGGAACTGGACACAACCCCATGTGCAGAAAGGCGAGAGGCCTGGCCTATTGCTCTGACAGCAACAGCGACTTCCTGAGAAAGGAAAACAGAAAGCAGATGGTATCAGTTAAGAATAGCAGGAAGGTACCAGGGATGTCCAGGAGCCCAGTGGCTGCATCTGTTCCCTGTGGGGAAGCTCCTTGCTGCAGGTGTGTGGGCACCACAATGCCCAGCTCCAGTTCCTGGGGCTGACGGTGGAGTGAGCAGCAGGGACTTCTCCAGGAGGAGCACTCTGAAACGTGCTTCTCTCTGTTGCTTCAGTATAACCCAAATCTGTCAGCCTTTAGGGCCTGCTGTGAAGGTCATCTGTGAGCAAGGCTAATTATTTCAAGCAAAGCAGCAGGCTAATGCTGCTAACCTGCTCCCAGGAACTGAGCTCTGCCCAGCGCCTTGGCTGTGTAGCTGCACACAAGCTGCAGGGAGTTACGGATGTACAGGGGTCTACACTTACCCCACAGATACAAACAGATCCCACTGGCACGTACCTCGAGCACAGGGAGGGAAACACACATTTTTCATAGCTGATTCTTTCGGTTGTCATGTAAATGCTGTTTAAGCCAAAAGGTAGTGTCTCTTCCTTCCACCATTTAATTCTCTTTAATCTGCTCTTGACATTTATTGAAAGAAGTGTTTTATGCACATCAAAGCCAAAGATTTCAAAACACTACATGAAAAAGAAAAAAAAAGATTTAAGGTCAGTCCGAGGAAGAATATGGTAGGAAGCATGAGATGAAAGACTGTAGTTTCTACAAGGAAGGTCTGTGCAAAACGAGAGGTCACGCTATCTGCGGTCCCAGGGCGCTTCATTTGCACCTCTGACATAGCTGCAAGTGGTGGGTTTTGTGTGTTGTGACACCTTCACCAATTTAAGCAAGGCTGTCCTTAACATGACCGGGTTTAAAAGTAAAAGATGCCTTGATAACCTGCCTTTTCAGGAGTCTCTTCATGCAGGCAAAGAGTTGCCCATGGCTCTGCCCAACGTTGGCCCAACTTGCTCTGCCTGGGGCAGCGCTCGCAGGGCTGCAGGCACGGTCATTCACTCTCCGTGAGCGTTGCTGCTTCTCACACCACTAAGTGAGCCAAAGCACTTGACAAACCGAAGGAGCAAATCCAGTGGGGGGGCCAATCCTGCAAGATGTCTCTGGATGCATCAAGTGTCCCAAATGCCAAAATAGAAGAAGGAGAAACGTAAAAGATCCCCAGAAACTCCCTGCATTTAGTTCGTTTTACATGGGCAGAGGTAACAAGCTGACGCAAGTTAATTTACAGCTCGGTTGTATGCTGATTGCAAAGTATACGTTTCCAGCCAGCAATTATTAGTAAATCACTTTCCCACTGGTTCTCTTGGCATATAAAAGAAATTTCTCTCTTCCTGACATTTAAAAAAAATCCTAATAAGTTATACACTCCATGACTTTATAGCATCTTTAATATTTAAAAGAAGTCTAGAATCTATAACCTCAACCTTTAACAAATGTACAGTAACGTGATAACAAATTTGCCTCGAACAGCTGCTATCTTGGTACCGACTGGCAGGAAGAGGAGGGAAGTAATTGGCTTGTTTTCAGATAATTACCATAATTTTAGTGACACCCTTTGGATCACATTTAACTGCTTTTGCTGCAAGTTGGATAATTTAATAATTGGCAGAATTTAGACTGACAGTAAAGGTAAAGTCAGCGTATGGTGGGGAAATCAGCGGGCACCTCCCTGCATTGCTGGTACTGGCTCTGCTGCTCATGCTGTGAACTTTAGCAAATTCTTTAGATTTTGCTGCTTTTCTTAAGCCCTGCAACTGGTTCACATCTTCGCTCTTTTTCTGATGTTTGACCTGAGGAGACCGCATTTTGCACCTTTTGAACCTTTTGATTTGAGATCAATCACTTCAGTCCTACCCAAATTACTACTTTCTTTGTGCGCTGAGTATTTTTAGCTGTCCTAGTTCTGGCTGGGGGCTTGTCAGAGCTCTGCACCGAAAGTGGATTAAACTAGTCAGGTGCTTACAGGCAGCAGCCAAATACCTTTTGCAGACGTTGAACCCAGGTCCCCAGGACCAGGGCTTATTCCCCGGGCCGAGCCCTGCCAAGCAGCCAGGACAGTGAGGAGCAGAGCGTGTTGGGCTCGGCAGGGTGCCCTGGAGGGAACTTGTCCCCTTCGTGTCTTCTTGTGCTTGCTGCTTGTGGCCAGTGTGAAGGGGACTCAGCATCTCCTGTGTCTCCAGTCCTGACAGCTGCCGGGCCAGAGTCCCAGGAGCAGGGGGGCTGCAAGGTAAGGCCAGGAGGTGGCTGAGGCTACTGGGAAAAGACAAGAAGGAGGAGCTGTGCTCTGCCAGGATTCGGACGGAGCCAGGCTCTCCATCCCACAGGTATTTTTGACAAATCCCAAAGGGTGAGGCAGCTGCTGATGCACTAGCTATAGGTCTGCAATGCAGCCTACACTTGGGCGTCTGGGGGTGGTCCGGTTCATCACAAGCCCCGTTCATCTTCGGCACAGAGCAGGCAAAGCACTTGTCTCTATAATAAACCTGTTGCCGAGATGAGGTTGACGGCTCCATCCCAGCCTCTGGTACCTGGGCATGCACACAACCCACCGGCATAACGTAGGAGGGAAGGAGAATGGCTAAAATGCAAATTCCATCTCCATTTTCCCAGGCTCTGGAGGGGTGGCCTCTGGTGTAGGGGTGGGAAGGTTTGCCATGCTGGGGCTGTGTGCCTGGGGCAGGCTGGCTGATCCCCACACATCCCACCTCCCTGCCCCTCACACAGAAACTGCAGGATAACCGTTTCTTGCAGCATTCCCTTCCCCCACTGTGATTTATTGCTGCCAGGAGGCTGTGCATGTGGAGGTGGTATAAATCTCACCCAAAAGAGAAAGAGGAAATTTGCATTCGCTCCCTCACTGGCACATTGAATGCAGTTTTCCAGTTGACTGCTGAAACCCTGAGCAGGTCCCAGGCAGAAGGCTGAGGCACTTCCCTCGGTGTAAAACAGGGCCAGCACCAGAGGCTGCTGTTCCTGCTGGATGAGGCTCCCACAGCCAGCAAGGAGCAGCTCCCCCACTCAGCCCAATTATCCCTAGATTAATTTCAATCCACTCCTATTTATATTCCATGGTATCAGCCTACATAATTCTGTAGTGTTTGTAGGCTTCAGGCCTTCACTGTGCTCCCCTCTACTGATCTGCCAACAACCACAAACCATTTTAATAGCTTTTCCTTATTCAGACCTTCCAATTCTCCCAGTTATT
>NW_009706527.1:41641-42859 GCF_000703405.1 Apaloderma vittatum | reverse complement strand
TGTCTCACCCACCTCCCTTCAAGTTGCTTACATCCCTTCCCTTCCTGTGCAATGTCTTCAAAGCACTCCCTGGGCTGGAGTTAAAATCCTGCAAGATGCTACTGGAAAGGAGACTACAGAAAGCAATTAGGGAGATTACAGTCAGACCACGGTCATACTGCAGCAATGGGTCTGGAACTCCTGACACGAGCAGCCAGCCTAGACTAAGAGGTTTTCAAATAGCAGAGCATGAGCAAAGGGAAAAGCCTGGCAACTGTCTCTGAGATTACATTTTAACTGGAAGTCCATCAGTGTTTTCATACATTGGTGGCAAACTGGATACAAGGCAAATGAGGAAATGCAAGAGAGCAAGGAAAACGCAAAGTAGATAAAACACATTAATCAGAAGCAAAAGTTGGAGGCAGTCTGCTGACCTCTGCTGCTGCACAGGCTGACAGCTGTAAATAGCATATTAAAGCAATGGAGGAAATAAAGAATTAATTACAGTTCTGAGACCCAATCCCACTTCCAGCCACAGGCAGCATTTATTAAGATCTCACTGAGGCGGGAAAGATTGAACAAGGGACTCGGGGGACTACGAAGGGAAAAAAGAATTAATCAGTCTGTCTCAGGAGACTGGAGAAGTCAGATTAAATAAAAACTGAAAGTGAAGTGAGGGGGGAAACAAGGTGGTTGGAAGCGTGGACCTGTTTGAAGGAGAAACTCTGAAGTCACAGCTGGGAGCAGTCTCAGGGGCTCTAGTCCTCCACTACAGAAGCTGGGGAGCTTTGGAGAGAAATGCTGAAAGTTTGCCTTGGCTTCTTTAATAGGCTTAGAAATGTCCTATTTAGGACTCTTGCTTCCTTTGCCTGGCAAAAAAAGGCCACACAAGGTGCACCCGGTGCACCCAGCTCTGATCCTTGCTCCACTGTGTCACAGAAGTGCCCAGGTCCCCCATGCCCCAGTGTCACTGGGACCTGAGAGCCTTCCCCAGCTTGCCAAAATTCCCTGGTAGCCAAGGCGGAGCAGGAGGGGAAGCTGAACCCAGCTAAAGGAATAGATGTCCAAATCCCACATGTCCCACAAACAACTCCCTAAAAGGAAAATCTTTCTCTCTGCTCATTGTCAGCCCGGTGTTTTCCATCACAATAACATTCAATTGTTTATCTTCTAAAGTGTACGACATTTTCTTCCCTCTTTTGTGTTGTTCCTTTTCTGCCTGTCCCTCTCGGAAAGGTC
>NW_009706527.1:8200-41610 GCF_000703405.1 Apaloderma vittatum | reverse complement strand
TCCTGCTGCGTAATGAGCTGTGACAAACGCAGCCGATGGTGACCAGCGCCCAGGTCAAACCAACGTCATGGGGAGGGAGCCTGTCCCCAGCTGGTGAATGGGTGTCCCATGGCCACGCTCCTTCCCCTCCGTGCAACTCAGTGGCAAAATCTTCATGGAAATCAGATTAGAGACTTCTGTCAAAAATCCCAAGCCTGATATACAGCCCTAAATAAAAACTTCTCATGTAATCAAAGCAAACAGTGGGTGGGGAGACACACTTTCTCCTCCTTAATAAGTTTTAGTCTTCAGGAAACAGGAAAGCATTTCTATTTTTCTGGCATATCCATAAAAAGGCTCCTTTGAGAAAGCCATTACGGAAACACCAAGTGCATATCCCAGAGGAGTGTTTCTTCAAACCCCAACAGCACTGATGCAAAAGACACCAAAGCTCTCCTTGTGGTTGGCTGCAGCAGAAACACTTTCCAATAAAATTGCTGTTTAGAAAGTTCCTGACTTTATTACGCCAGTATCTTTCACAGAAGTATGACTCTGTGCCTATTATTTTAGCAAGCTTCCAGGTTACTGGAAATGGCTGGTTACAGTAAAGCACAGAAAACAGCAAAGCAGGTTGGAAGAAAAAGGGGCTTAATATTAACAGCTGCATTGGGTAATAACCCTTAGGATATCAGAAAGCTTCACAGCGGGAGGTTTTTTCCCCCTGCGTTATGCGAAAGAACGGTCAAAAAAAGGTACGTTCTGCTGATTCTGTAGTCATATTTCCTAGCAAAACCACTAACTACTGTTTGGTATGTTGGAACGATGATAGGGAGGGATGTGCATTATAATATAGTAGCTAATGGGTTTTGAAACCTGGCGCTCAAAAGCTGTCTGTGCCTGGAATGCACCTCTGCCATCCCGGCTGTCCGATGCCCAGCAGCGACTGAACCCGGGCACTCGGACCCCTGGCAGCAGGGTGTCAGCCCCTTCCCCTCAAGGCAGAGCTGACCTCAGATTTAAGGTGAACAAACCACCAAGCCACAGCTGCAGGCGAGATTTAGGGGGGGGGGGGGGAAACCGAAAAAAAAAAAAAAATGGAAGGGGGATTTGGGGGGGGGGGGGGGAAACCAAAAAAAAGAAAAAAGTATGTTTCCCAGCACATCTTACTTTTAAAAAAGAAACCAGCCAAAGCACTGAACGTGGAACTGGTGCAGAAATATATTCCTCTTTAGAAAGCTAAGGAAAAGGATGTTTGCTTGGGGGTACAGATAAGACAGGAAATTATTTCTACTTTCTTTACAACGAGATTGGAGGCAGAACCTGAAAGCCGGAGGTGGAAGAGCCTCCCTGAACCACCTCTGCCTCCCAGGAGGCCCAAATTTCAACCTTTGGGATGTACAGACCCAATTGCACCCGCCTGCCTGTTTCACAGCTGGTGTTGCCCAGCGATGCCTTACAGGTACACCGAGATGACCAGTAGCTACCTGAGAAAAGACAAAACTCTTCCTGTCACTTTCCAGTCAGGCTTTTCAAACGTGGTGGTGAAAGACTCGATGCATCTCACTTGAATGCCCCTAGGGTTTATTGATGGATCCCAAAATTAGATCAGCAGACCCTGGCAGGCTCAGAAGTCTAGCTAGGCTTGTTACTTTAATGAAACGCTAATTGCTGCTTCTGCAGTCTAAAAAGGTGCCTTTGGTCCTGCAGCAGCTTCAGTTAAGCAGTGTTAATTGCTAAAGCTAATTATGTTGCTGCTGCTCCTAGATACCGGTTCAGGTTAGGTCTGTCAACAATAAAAACAGCAGCCAAAGCGCGGTAGCTGAGCTGGTGTGTGACCTGCCCAAGGCTGCAGCTGGGAACTGCGCCGGCTGAAGGCATCGCTCTGCTCTTGCTGCTTTCTGGGCACAAGGTGCAGGACAAGGGCTTTGCAGGGGACAGGGGCTGCATCTCAAGCCAAAGCCACCCACTCTGCATGGGACTGGACCAGGGAGGTGACAATTTATTATAGACACGAATTCCCACAGCAAATCTTATTGCTAAAATTTTTAGGATTTGACTTTTGAGACAAAATGCTGCAAAAAAGCTTGCCTTTGCTGAGTTCCACGGGTGCAGGTTTTATGCATCTTTTTAAAGAGCTATCCTAAAGAGGCCTGAAATTTCCACTGGGTTGCAAATAGTGCAAAGCAAGAAGCAATCAGAAGATTTCGAGTTCTTCTAAGGGAAAAAACCCCTCCAAACACCTTTGTGGCTGTACACCCCACATCTGTTTCATCGACGACATTCCCAACTGAAGAGGTGCGTTACACCAATTAAACCAGGAGAACTTTTTAAGACCTTTCTGAAAAACAAGCCTACTGTTCGGATAAAAGGTTCACTGGTTAGAATAGAGCCTCATATAATTGCTCCGAAGGGGTTATGCTTTGCCAGGCCCCTTGGAAACCACTGCTTTGGGACTGGAGAGGCAGGAGCAGCCCGATGTCAGCAGCTGTGCTGCCATTACAAAACCCAGCATGAGCTTTCACCAGGACGCCAGGAGCCAAACAAGAGCAGCCTGCGAGAGCCACAAGGAAAGAAATTTCTCTTGAGCTTGGCCATGCTGCCTTACCACTCTCCTCCTCGGTGCCGGAGAGGAGCAAAACAAAGAAGGCAATGCTATAGGTTATTCTGGAGAGGACTTTGCAGAATCCTGCTTAGGGAACATGCGGTGAAATAGATTTTATCTTGGATCCAATTAACAACTGAGTTACGGGACTCAAGTGAAATAAAGGGCAGTGAATCTCTGAAACTCTATTTACATGATTTATTAGAAATCAGCTGTCTGCAGGAGCAGGCAGCAGCCGTTATGTTTAATTTATGAAGGGGAAAAGGCTCAACTACCAAGCTGTTGGGGGGTTCTTTCCCCAGCAGTGCAAAAATTCTCCTACAACAAAGGCACTAACAGCCCCCCTTGCACCAGTATTGCTGGCTGTTCGTGGGACTAAACGGCACGTCAGCCACTGTTTGCCAACTGGGCTTGGCAGAACTGCCGGTGGAAAGGCACCATTCCTTTCCTCCGACTGGTTTCAAGGTTTATGAAGAGGGAAGAGCCAAAGCTTAGACATCCAGAGGGGAAAAAACAGATGAAAATCCATCCTTGCAGCTGGAGTACCAGCAAGGGGCAATGCATGTAGTGGGAGTTTTTGCAGCGAGCATGAAGGAGGCAAAACATGAGTCCTCTCATCTTTGTTCCTGAAGCTCCCCATTTTCAGCATCTTCCAGGCCAGGAACTGATATTTGAGCTGACAGCCTTGGAAGAGCTCCACCATTTGATGTTTGTGTGTTTGTAGAAGCAGCACAGGAAGATTTTCAGTGACAGATGAAATCTGCAGTCCTTCCAACACACCAGTTACAGTGATTTTGCCTCTTGAAAGCCAAACTATAAGATTTCTATCAAAGAGATGTTCAGTACTAGGAAACCAAGTATTGTGAGAAGAATTAAGAGTGACCATAGTTTTCTCACGTTGCAATCAGTATTCAGATAAAATAGCTGCTTTCCCTGTCTTGCATAGCAATGCATAGTAGTCAGACCAACTGCTGTTTAATTTTCATTATATTTTTTTCAGAAGCAGATGATATACCGTGGTAGGAAAATACAACCACAGATGATGTGGCTGTCTGTAACTGGCTGTTCTCAAGAGAAGTGGTGCTCTGTTAGTTTGGGGGGTTTGTGTCATCTTTTGTTTTGTTTTTGTTTGGGTATGGTGTTTGTTGGGTTTTTTAAATGCTTCAGTAGTGGTGTGATTATATGTTGAGAGCCTCCGATACCCTCTTGTATCACTATCACAAAATTGGGTGCTTCAGAGGGAGGAAGTCTAATTACATTTATTATTTATTGCTAGAGCAGCCTTAGATTTGGCAAATCCTCTCCCAGCAAGACTGCATTCAGTTCCAGCATATGCTGTTTGGATCCGTAATTTTAAGTTAAAAGCTAAAGGTACTTTTTTTTTTCTGATGAGTAGATGTGAGCTTTCTTCCAAATCTCTACAGGAGGTGGAAGGCTCTCCCAGGGAGGGCTGCCTTTTTCTGTTAAGTGTTTCTCTAATGGTTTTAGTGAGAATCAGTACTGACACATAGCAGAAGAATCAGAAATCAGCCTTACAGTCACCACTTAAAGCTTCTATTTCCCAACCACCTTCTCAGCTTCTCTGTTCACCTTATTCACTCAGTCTGACGTCTCATAAGAAAGCCAGGGACCTCCCTTGCTTGCTTCCAAAAACATGACATAAATAACATTTTTCAATGCCTAAAAATACAGTTAAAATATAGTAAGAGGCATCTATTAGAAATCAGGTTGCTACATTTAGTTCTCTACTGTCAGAGAGAGAGCAGGGGATGCTGACAGACTGCTTGTAAGGTGAACTTCAAACGGGACCAAGTTTTAAAAGTCATCTGTGCATCTTCCTACCTCAGATGCAGCCAGGCAAGTATCTCCAAGCTTTGTTATTCCTGAGTGACCGCTAACGCGGCGCTCAGAGGCACCTGAAATGCGACGCAACAAGACAGCTGAGCTGTATGGGGAGCTCCAGGCAATTGCTCTCGCTACCATAGATGTTGTGATCTCTCATGTCTCAATCTAGGGAGCACAAGAGAAATAGCAGAAAACATGGTTTTAAATGAAGGTCAGAAAAACATTAGATAAATGCATCGGAAGTTAAGTCTCTGCAACACCAAGCTGCTGTGATGTTTTTCCAACAATACTTCATCCAGTTCCTAGATTTAGAACAATAAGTTCATAACGTGCATTCTCATTTTGCTGAGGGATCTGCCTTCCTCAGTAGTGCTTTCGCACAAACCCCATTTAGAGCTTCACTGTGCTGAAGTAGCACATGCTTATTTTTTGCTGTTGAGGAGACAGCAGCACACTGTGCTACCCCCAGAATAGAGCAGAGATGGGAATGGTCTGTTCTTGCAGCAGCAGTAGTGCCTGAACTTCACTAGAAATCGAGAGAGAGAAACCAGCCTCTGAGGAACATAGGGTTGTGCTTAAGAACTAAGACCAGGTCTCCTGGGCCGCAGACAAAGCTAACCCAACCACCCCTCCTTATTAAAAAAAAGGTCCTTTTTCTCATTTCCCTCATGGAGATTCACAATGGCAAAGGAGATGATGCTTGCAAATTCAGCTAAAAGCTTTCAACCACATTCCCATGAGCACCAAAGCAATGGCTGCTGCATACAGGGGCCAAAAAAAGCATTATTTGAAACAGCAGATTTGTAGGGTACAGGACAGAAAGTGATTTAATTCCTTCCCCAGATCCCTTCCCTTTGCTAGCCCTTCCAGCAGAGTTCATGTATGGGTTGCGAGGCCTGAAGCACGACTCCCTGGGGGGCAGGTAGAAGCACTGCACGACAAGGAGCTCCCCTTCCATCCTACCTGACCAAGGCTGCCAGCGGAGGAGCATTAAGGGCAAAATGGTTCCTCTGGCTCATTTTCAAGAGCTTGAATTAGACACAGAGCCCATTTTGTTATATTACTTCAGGAAGAAGTCAGCAGTCAACCCAGACCAAGTTCTAGAAAAGTCAGTGCAGCATTTCAGAGTTTCAATTTTATCAAATTATTACAAGTTTGACAGCCAAGTAGTGACTGTGAGCAAACACTATTATTATTATTATTATTATTTACTGTCCTCAAGCATCCAGAACTGCATGGCGCACAGCAATGGGAAGGAACAGGCAGGCACTTGCTCCCAGAAACCTACAGCTTAGACTAAGTCATAGCAAACCAATAGAGTTTTGCTACATCTTTCCCCTGCCCCCAGTCAACACCACCGTGAGCTCTTGGTTTGAAGACAGTGTTGTTACTGACGTAAATAAAAACCATAACACAAGCCACGGCCAGTGGCTTTGCTAGGCACTGGAGTGCTGCGCACAAGGCAGCTGAGAGCCTGGCTCAGCCCCTCCCAACAGTTTGAGCTCCCACACGCTTTGTGTCACACAGGTCTGGCTGGAATATACAGGGGGCAGTTACCGTGGCTCAGATGACGAACTCCATGAGCTGGATCTGTCTGATGACTCGTGAACGCTGCTCCATATACTTAAGTGGTCACAGAAGTCTTTGATAACCAGCAATTGCTTGGCTTCTCTCCTCTTCGTCACTCAGCCCTCAGGCATTCACAGTTTGCTCCTGGAGTGTTCTCAGCACCCCTCCAGGAAAGCACCTTGCCAAGCCCCTGGCTCTTATTCTCCATCAAGCTCCCCTCCACCCCTGCCGACAAACTCAGCTTTAAAAACTGTGTCAGCTGTGAGGTTGCAGATGGTCGCATTTGCATTAAACAACTTTTAAATTATCATTCAAATTAAATTAAATTGAAAATGCAATGAGCTGTTCCTGTAGATCTAGGCGCACAAAGACAAGTTAATGAAGGTCACACTTGTAACCAGTGAAGAACATTTAAACTGTATCATGCCTAGCATGGTAAGCTATTAGAATAACATGCCTTTCTAAATAAGGATGAATTACTCTTGAAGGCCTTGTGCAGGATTACTCCCCGCTCCCAGAAAGGGCTGATCTTTGGGACCTTAGTACTTCAACCCGAGACGTGCTGGGTCCACAGAGCACCAGCCAAACTTGTTGGCCATGCAGCGCGAGGCCTCGGGCATC
This sequence comes from Apaloderma vittatum, assembly GCF_000703405.1. Taxonomy (NCBI): domain Eukaryota; kingdom Metazoa; phylum Chordata; class Aves; order Trogoniformes; family Trogonidae; genus Apaloderma; species Apaloderma vittatum. The sequence continues at coordinate 34,994 of NW_009706527.1, read as the reverse complement.
AGTCTGGGCCATGCAGGTCCCACCTGCTCTCCTTGCTGAGCACAAAGCCAGGCAAGCCTGGGGAGCCCTGACTGAAGCAGCTAAGAAGCTTTCCTGCAGACAAGGGAGCTACAGTTCTACAAACATGCAGTCTGCAGGCCTCTGGTTGTAATTGCCTCATTCACACACACAAAACTGTGTCTTTTGCCTTGCACTGTGTTTTCAGTTGTCTTTGAAAAACTGCCCTGTAATGGCTTTTGTGACATCCGTCATCCTCGTGGCTCTGTGTTGTCACAACAGTGTCATACCAATTAACCATACCTATTTCCACGTGCTGAGATGAAAAATGTGACCAGTTGGGCTTGCAAGCAGCCGAGCACAGGCTGCCCACGGGACAGCTGCTGCTCTGAGTCGGGGTTGGGCGAGCGCAGGAACTGGGCACTTGTCTGAGTGACTCGAGTCCGGGCAACCATGAAGCAATAACCCGAGCAAGCCAACACGAAGCAGAACTTGTAGTTACTGCTTTTTCTCTCTCTTTTGCATGATCGTGCACCTTATCTACAACTGCTGCAGACCACAGCGCATCCTTCATCCTGAGAAATGAACTATCATTTAGTAGAGGAAAATAAACAGCAAAAATACATACCAAATGCTCCTTAGCAACAAAACTTTTGTTTTCACACATTCTCTGTTCCACGCTCAGGTGTGAAGTCACCACGCTGAAATATGAGAGAAACCTGTGAAACCAAGAGTAATAATCAGTGAGATTTTTGTCATCTGCAGATAGTTTTTGCATGGAAAGGCTGAAGAGCTGTTGGTTTGCTACAGCAGTAGCCTGCTCTCACAGAAAAGAGCTAACACCTGCCATTAAAAGGGGACTCATGCTTGTTTTAATTAGCCACCAATGTTTTAGAGGCTTGGAAATGACTGAGTGCATCCAAAATCTTAGATAGCAAATGTTGCAAAGTCCCCCCATCCACATTTCTGACATATTCTAGCAAAAGCAATCAACTCACAGCTGAATGCAGTTGATCATTCCTTGCAACAAGGATCACCAGGGTCAGTTACTGGGCTGAGGACACTGGTTAGTGGGTTAACCTCATCTGTGGAATGTGCTGCTGAGAGGTGCTGATGTGCCTTTGCTTACTCTGAGAAGTGCATTGCCTGGATTTTTTTCCTAAATGCTCATAACGGTTGTAAATCCGAGGAAAGCCCTTTTGATCTCAGTGGATGATGGTCTAGTTTGTATCAGCACAACTGAGAAAAAAAATCTGGACCCGAGTGTTCTACTCAAAACAGGCTTTTGTGTGATTGCATCTGAGAAACGGCAACAACTGGAATTAAACTATTTTACATAATCCATTCATAAGATACAGCTCATAAATAATAGTAGGAAAACAAAATGTCAAGTCAAACTGATTAAAAAACAAGCTTGAAAGCTGCCTTACAAATGTGAGGCACAATAGTAGCTCAGCAGTGAATGGTGACTTACTTTCTGGTTTGTAAACCAATTTATTTATCAATAGTTGCAGCCAAAAGATTATGCAAAAATAACTAAGTCAAGGATATGTGACCAGGAGGAATGTATTAGTACTGCTGCCTGTCTAGATTCAACAAAGGAATTTTAGGCTTTGTTTTCTTTTTGCTAACTACAGAACAACACCCCATCTAAAACCGCAGCCTCCCTCTGGCGTGGCAGCAGACTTCTAGCCCCAGTTTCTGCACCTCCTCCACAGCGGCTCTGGGGATTTGAGTTAAATGGCCCTGACCAAGGAGCTCTTGGGGTTTCCTGGCGCCTTTTTCCACTACGGACTGCTGTGGCACGTGACAAGCCTGTGGCACAGTCACTATCCCCTGAAAACTCAAATGAGTTTTCAGAAGAGATGAAGACTTTGAGTCTTGTCATTGAGTTCTCTTGCACAGCATCAAAGCATTGCAAACAGGACCCTTCGCACTATCAGTCTGCCTTCTCCTAGGAATCTCTATGGGAAGGAAATTCTTCCTCTTTAGATGCCCCATTAGAAACTGCTGATGCAGAATCCATCAAACTCACTAGAAGTCCATTCAGTCTGCAAGGCCGCTGTTAGTTTTGTCTGAAGAATTTGGAAGGCCACAAGCTGTACGTTGCCTGTGGCGGATGATCCCGTGCTGGCTGCCTGTATCTTCTGCTGCAATATCCTCTATGCAATATGGATGTGTGGGTATGAAAGATGAGAGGATACAAGGCACTTTTAGTATGCCTGGATGGCTAGCCCAGTGCTTTTGAATTATGTTACAAGAAGTGGAAGACAGACTACAAATGAAGCCCAAGAAGCCTGGCCCAAAATACACCGTGCCGTTTTGCGTCAGAACAATTCTGAGTCTGGGACATTTGCTCTTTAGTTGGTTGTGAACTGTACTTTCTTCCCTAGTAACTACATCAACAGGTGACAGTTAAATTTGAACTACATATACGTTCAAATAAGTTGAAGATTGATGGTACCAAGTATGCCTTGTATGTTGGCCTGAATGAAAAATCATATAGGATTAATGTCCCAGAGCATTTTACAAACTCATTTTAACACATCAATTTTAACATATATGCAAAGGATAATTTCAGGTAACACCACGAAATAACTAAGATAAAATAAGGCACAATGATTCTGTGCAACGCAAAATGATCAGGGGCTTTAGGCAGAGCAGACTGGCTGGGACACAGGATTAATCTTTGTAAAGTAGCGTCAAGCCAAGCAGAGAGTCTAAGCCAAGGTTGTTCCAAACAGCGACATGCAGTGATGATATTTTGATGATACCTCATGACTGAATTGATGATGTTGTATAAACATGCAGCATCTCGGACTCTTGCAGATACACCTGGTACAGTGCAGAGGTCAGACATCGAGCATGTGAGACGCTTGTCTGGTTCATTACAGCCCCCTGGGAAATTTGTTTGGGTTTGGTTATCTTGACTTTTAAATGCAGGCATCCTACGGAAGGAAACTTCCCTGAATGACAAGCCTGATGTAGTTAAACAAAACCATTTTTGAAATGCAGAACTCCAAACATGATTAAAATGCAGGTTTTCCAATGTATATTTCATCAAGGATAACCAAGAGCAATCCTTTTAAACTATTTCCTTTGATGACTGGCTGTTTATTTGGATTCAGTGAATGCAGGTTTGGTGAAAGAAGGTGTCAAACAGGTCAAGAGGCGAGACGGACACTGTGCCCTGGAAATTCAAGCCTTTATTATCTGGTCTCCATGGGATTTCCTTTCCTACATGGAAAAATGTGTGGTAATGCCATAGCAACAACAAAGGAACAAATATAGCAGGCCATGTCTCTGCTGTTCAAGGCTTAGTAGGCTGGATTTTGTAAATGACTGCATATCCAGAACAGTTATTTTGCTTAGAGTCGTATGAACAATGAGAAGCTGAACTGAAGGCACAAGAAATAAAGATGTGCAGCTTTCCATCTTCTCTTTGAGGATTTGTCCATAAGGCGAAAGGAGCCCTATAAATATTAAGGACGAGTTGAAAAATCCTCATTTTAATTTGAAACTGATTCCTCTCCCTCCTCTCATACCAAACTTAGAAAAGAAGCGTCCTTAAACCCCACGATAAACCCCTCACTCTGCGTGGGTGAGCCCAGCCGTCTGCAACTGCACGTAGTCTCTGTCAGACAGTTCCCACAGACAAAATCTGCTGCCTGCTTGTGAGGCAAAGGGACTTCGCTTAAGGATTCAAGGAGCTAAATGGCCTTTAGTGAACTGGGATGTCTACGGAGATTCAGGAAACTGGAAGAGGCTCCCCTGAGCGCGGCAGTTTAAAGCTGGGCAGCTCCCCTGGGCTGGAGGTCTCACTCTCGGGTGGCAGGGCCAGCTCCCCTGCAGTGTGCATGCCAGCAGATATACAGCAAGGCATAAATTGCTTTTTTTCACGTGGATTTGATCTGGTATTTCACAGGAACACACGATTTACCAACAGTGGTCTTTAAAGCCTTTTGCAAATGGTAGATCAACATGATTTATCAAAATCAGGTTATAATCAGGACAGCGATCTGTCAGTCAGCAGCCCCAGAGGAAAGTTTTTGCAGCCCTCCTATAACCTTTAAGATCCTTGACATGAAATGCAAGGCTTCCTGAGCTGCTTCCTGACCTTATTTGTAACCTTTCTTTCACAAGCCATTATTCTTCACACAGCAAGCCCAGAGAGCAGAGCCCGCCAGCACCTGTCTTGGCTTAAAACTCACAGTCTAGCTGTCGTATTTCAAACCATCTCTTTAAGAGAGGAGACCAAAGTCATACCAAGAAAAGACATTAGAAGGGTGTGCATAAGAAGAAAAAAATCTCTCCAGTTTTCAGGAAAAATGCCTGAACTGTAACTACATTTTATAGTTACTCAAGTTTTTGCTGAAGTAAATCTCAGAGACTGGATTCTAGTGCCTTCATTTGCAAACCGATTCTGCATACCCATCAGGGGCTCTGGAAAACAGTACTTCTGACCTCAGCCTCTGCCCACTCCTCCTGGTCTGTCCAGGAACCTCGATTAGTCCTCAGATGTAATATCAGAATAACTGCTTTGTAGTTTAACTCTTGTGCTCCCACCACCTCTCAAGGGAGGGCGCTGAACATCAGGAATGTCTCATCCTTGTGCAAAGGGGACACGTGCTCCGTGTCTTCCCTTCAATCATCTTTCTTTGAAGGCTAACTCTCAGTTTATTCAGGCTCTCATCACAGAAGAACGCCAGCATTAAATTTATAATTTACCTGGTATTCAACTGCCTCTGATTTCACTGTAAGGTTCCTTGAAAAATAAGTAGCCAGAGTTGGGCAGTATCCAGAGCCCATCAAAAAAGCTAATGGCAAGAGGTCCTAACACTCCTCAGTAATTAATGTGAGTGTATGATGGGCAAACTCACAGATAGGGTTTCCTTCAAAAGGCTCCTTCATAAAGAGTAATAACTGTGCTAATTACATGAATTCTCTAATAGTTCAATATATGTTGAAATCATTTCACAAGGCGTAAAAAGAAGTATTGTGAGATTAACGCTTAAACAGATTGAAAACATCTGGGTTTAGAAAATGGATTGGTTAGACAGCCAGCTTTTGCAGGGCTTTGCAGGGTTATTTTCCCCTTCGGATTAATCTACACGGCTACAGAATAAGTATTTTTCTGACCTGCCAGCAGAGACAATATTAATAGTTTCTAATTCTTTAGTCAGCAGAACAATAAGGCGAATGCATGCTAGGGATTGGATAGAGAGGAGTCTTTATGATCCTCTAGCATCCCTTTAAATTCTCCTTCTGTCACTTGCAACAAAACAGGCACTTTTTGGTATGGAAAACACATGGCGCACAAAGGAAAAGGAAAAATAAGACTGCCACCTTTAAATGCAGAACTGCACTTGGATTTATGGGGTTGTGGTTGAGGAACAGAATAGCAGCTGATACCTTCTTATGGGTGACTGGGAAAAAGTAAATGTATTTCATATACTATTATGTACTGTTATACAACGGTTAGTGATCTCAAAGAGATAATAGATGGACTTTTTTTCATTCAAACACCATTAACAACTGGAATGGGTGGGAGGAGCCATCATCTCGGTAGTGGTAAATGACCTGATCACAGGTGAATAAGAATAATTGTGCATTGGCAATGATCAGTGCCAAGTTGACAGATAGCTCAGATCTGACCTGTAATATTTGGCATCAAACCTCATTTCTATGCATCCAGCTTCATGCCTTCCTTCTATCTTTATTACCCAGTGCATTTTCTTTTCTGAGAGCAGTCTGATTGCTACTAATCTTCTAGCCTGTAACCTAATGCTCTCTCTTTAAATGAAGTCCCCATATTGTTGATAAAGAGTCATTGTGTTCGCTTATCTCCCTCCTCTCCAGAAGTGATAGCAGGAAATCTGACTTCTCAATTAACCTATGCCGAATTAGAATCTTTATGATCAAATTGGTCAATGTAAATTATTTTTTTTAATCTGAAACTCAGTGGGAATTAGGAATTGTGCATCTCACCAGAGCCTCTTTCTGTGTGTCGGATGGTTGTGGTGTACACAAATGAGAAGCCATTTTCTTGTCATTCTTACAAATTGCTTCTCTTTCTGAAATTTTCAAAGGAGGAATGAACATGGCACTGTGTTGCAGGGAAAGCAACAGAAATGAGATCATTTACACTATGGAAAAAATAATGGATGTTTCACAGATGTAGCAAACAAAGGCAAGTACGGCATATGCCAGACCCTCCCCAATTTAATTAAAATTATTATTTAAAATGTATTTTTATGCTTTGCAGTGTTATACATTGGCATGTGAGAATGAAGACATTCAAAATCCATTATACTTGTGTCTTCTGCATGTTTTCCAAAAATGTTCTTTTCAGATTAAAGTAATCTATGGCTCACAAAAGCCACATCCCATATGGGAAAGACATCAAAGGCTGGGGAAAAAGTAAACAAGTAAATAGTCAAGAGAGACAAGAGTTTCCAACCAAGCCAGGCCGAGAGGCGTGTAGGCTGGGAGCACATCCAGCCCACTGGCCTTGCCATGGCACAGATGGCCTGGGCTCCGCGCCGCCGGGGCTCTCTGGTACAGGGACCTCCTGCTTCCAGGACTGCTCAGTAAAACCTGGTGTCAGATACCGGCTTCTCTTCATGTCTTTGAGCTAAAGTAGGGCTTAACCTGGAGGAATAAAGCTTGTTCTAATTCCTTGGCATTTTACATAGATAAACCACAAAGTTTAATTACAGAATGTTTAATTAGAGACTGTATTTAAGATCATCAAAATGTCTCCTACATTAGAAAGCATAAATTTCACTAAAATATGGATACCTAAGAAAAATAGATTTAGAGGCTAAATGGAAGCCTTGTCATTACTGCTTCATTTCCTTGCTGCTGTTTGAGTTTTGACGGGAAGGGCACTGGCAGCAGCTCCTACTCTGATTAATAAATTTCCGTTTAAGATTCCACCAGTAATTACCCGTTGCGGGAACACGAGGACCTGGCCAGGTTTAAATCAGCATGTCCCGGATATCTCCTTTATTCACCAGATAGAGACTTCAGGGATTTTTCTTGTTCAAACAGGGGTGCATAGGTGTTGTTCGTGGAGGGCTCATTTGGGCTGTGTTTATTTGACCAGAGAAAGCCTGTGCTAACACACACACAGGCTGGTACAAAGGAAATTTTCCAGCGCTCCACTACACATTAAAGCACAAATGAAAACTAAGGCCATAAAGTATAACCTGGAAACAATGCAAAAGTTTAGTCTCTGTTTAAAAAAAAAAATAAAAGGGAGAGTGTCATTGAAATGTGATGGAAAGGAAGGAAGGAGTTTAATGTGCCAGTAGAAGTCAGAGATAATTCGGGATAAGTCACGGGATAGCAGCAGGTATAAAGCTGAGAGCAGAGAGAAAACACATGAAAGTCAGTAAGAATGAAACCTTCAGAGTGAGGTGGCATAGATGAAAGGTTCAATTATAGTCAGGGTTACATAAAGCTTTGAAGAGACCTGGACATCAATACAGGTTTTTGACATTCTCTTCAAAAACTGAGACGCTGCCTGGAAATGTAGCTCCTGCTTTCTAAATATTAAATAATAGCATTGCTTTGTAATGTTAGTTTTTAGATAGTTTTGCTGGTAGGAGAAAATTCTTGCTAATCTTTACACTTTGCACATAGATCTCTCCATCAGGGATTTGTGCCACTGACTCCCATGTGCCAGATATTCTGTAAAACTCCAGAAGTGCCTACTTTTCATAAAAATACTCCTTTGCTGAAGATCGCAGCAAATTTCAACAAATGCTTTCTCTTCTACCAATATTTATATTTTCCTTGCTAGATTCAGTTTAAATTCACATTATTTCAGGACCATTTTGTAATGTTTGCACAGTATTTCAAAGCACCTCCCAGTAAAAAACATTAAGGTAATCTACGCTACTGTAAATGAGAGGCTTTTTTAAGGAAGTCCTTGAGTCGTTTTGCTGTAATGACAGCAGACCTTATTAAACAGCTACATATACGGCACAGATTGGGGATGTTTTCAGCACTACCGTGCCTGCATTTTCTAACAGCCTCAGACATGACCCCTGGGAACACAGTGGTAACAGAGACGTGGGACTTAAATTGGATTGCAAAAGGAGCAGGAGTGTCCCCCTCCAGCCCAGGCAATGGCTGGGGTCCTGCATCCCTTCACCTCTGCTTAACGCTTCATTACTTGGCTCCCACCGACCCGCTGAGCTCAGCAGGGTGACATTGTCCCGGGCACGACAGCCACACGCACTGCTCGGCTTTTCCTAAAGGAAATCCCGTAGCTGTTTTGTTCAGAGTCTCCCACACGGTGTTTGCGTGTCAGCGCCTTTCCCCCGGGTGCACTTAGCTCTGTGTTTCAGTTGCACCAGTTTTGTGAAATATATCGTGACTCCTGCAGAAAGCAAAAGTCACAGTCCCTGCCTGCAAAAATGCACCCCATGTCTGCCGTCACTGCGTCTGTGTAATGAACTGCCTGGTCACCGGGGTGTCAGGACTAGGAAGGTCACCCTAGCTCTGAAGGGCACTTTTCTCCTCCTGCAATGGGTGCTCACGACATGTCTCACCTCCTTCCTGGCTCTTTCTTCGCTGGTCAAGGTGTGGGGGCTGGGCTGTGACCTCTCTGGCTCACAACCATGTCCGAGCCAGTCCTGTGCCAATAAACTCAGGGCACATCATTCCTGATTGATGCTACTTTCTAAATGTTATGTCCCGAGACACTGTGGATAGCTGCAGAACTGAGAGAGAGGACCTGATCTTCCCTGAAACTGGTGAAATGATATATAGAGTTCTCCTCGACAGTCTCTTTCAGTCTGCAGAAATCCAGGTTGAGGCTTTAATGCGGATGCCAAATAGCCCCTAAACTCAGGGCACATCATTCCTGATTGATGCTACTTTCTAAATGTTATGTCCCGAGACACTGTGGATAGCTGCAGAACTGAGAGAGAGGACCTGATCTTCCCTGAAACTGGTGAAATGATATATAGAGTTCTCCTCGACAGTCTCTTTCAGTCTGCAGAAATCCAGGTTGAGGCTTTAATGCGGATGCCAAATAGCCCCGGAGCTGTGGCAGACCCTCAGCCTGTTTTTTTCTGCACCACCCACATCTCGTGGCTGTGGAAGGAGCCTCAGTGGTTTGTGTGCTTGGTCAATCCCAGCAAAGGCAATTCAGGTGGTGAGGGTGAATTCACTGATAATTGTGTGTGTATCTCAGCTACTCCATCCCTCAGAAGAATAATCCTGTTAGGAAAAAGGTTGCAGAAATAGAAGGCCAGGAGACAATTCTGAAATGCAGCTTGTTGTATGGAGAAATCAAGCTTGAGAGGATCTTATAAAAGGCTGAGAGAACCCAGCTGAGCACTTGTCCAATTAATCTGCTGAAAGTTCAACTCTCTATTGTACGGAGGCAAAACATTCAAGTCAGGACATCCAGGCACAGAGAGGTTTAACTAGGACTTTGTAATTTGCCAGTGGACAATGCGGACTACGAATTTGTCTGCAAGTCATTTCACAGGGTCTGAGGGGTTATATCCTCCGTGGGTCACTGAACATAGGTGAACATTTGATAAAATATTGTTCCTTCAGCCTTTCACTAAGTGTGCAGAATACCAGGCTTCCAGACTCCTGAATTAAAGCTGTAAATTTGAACTGTCAAAGCCAAAAGGTGTTGGACCAGGCAGCAAGTACCTTTATGACATTTTCTTATTACAAGCACCAAGACGCAATTGCTCATAGAGGGCATTAAATCATATTGTGGACAGAAGCTGCGACAGAAACACCACAGGTTCCTGCCTTACCGCAGGCACTGGCAAAATACTTGCAATTAACCTGTGTGGCTGGAGAGCTCGAAAATGGAGACACTTTTCTTTTCATGGGCTTTTCCATCCGAAATTTAACTGCACATGTGACTCTTGACCAGCCACAATTATCTTAATGAAATTAAGCCTATGGAGCAACTATTCCATCCCAATTGCGGGACAGCTTCTGCTGCACTGCCCGTCACGGTGTCCTCCCCAAATGGCATCAGCCACAGAGGAGAAGCCACGTCCAGAAACACAGGAGAAGGAATGATTCGACCAAATAACCAACGCTAGAAGATTACTACTGTGCCGAGTTGGTTACACGGTTCTTGGTTTGTATCTTGCTGTCGGCCTCACTCAGCCAGGCCACAGCTTCCCTATCAGAGGAGTTTACTTGGGCTTTGTTCTTAATTGCTCCACTCATTGCTCCTTTGTAGTCAATCAAATTAATTCTGACTGTGGATCCAGTAATTACATGTTCTTGGTTTTATGCAGGGCTAATAGACCACCTAAGGCTTTGTGTAAATTAGTTAATGTTTTCTCCTGCAAAGGCGGCATTTTTCCTGTATTATGGTGGCAGGTGCGAAACGTTCCTTGCAAAAGCATACGGCGAATTGCTGACGTACGGCAAATGCTTACAGGTTTTTGAAGGACAGGGTTAAAGGAGTGTGTTCTTTATGATATATATGAGGACAGTGTTAATTTTGTAGTTCTTGCCTACCCTGAAATGCCTTAGAATTGCAGCTGAGAGAGCAGATACCTCAGAGGAAAAGTTCTTGTAAGGGACATGGAGGCAAAATAATCATTTCAGAAGTGCTTAAGCCGATTGGGAATGGCGACGTTGGGCAAACAGCCTGAGAAGGAGCACAGATCGTTGTCTGCCTTGCACCAAAATGCAAACTTGTGGAGCAAATTTTTTAGGCTGGCTGCATAAAAATGAAGGATTCTGTAGGGGAAGATAAACGAGTGTTGCTGAATACTAATCTGCTACTCACACTGCAAGAGCATTGTGGTTCTTTGTAGATATCTGGGGACAGAACCTGGCCTAATGAGGTCAGTGGCAACATTTCTGTTGACTCAGTATGGGCAGGATTTCATTCTAATTCTTTAACTGTTTTGATTTCCTGCAAATAATCCCAGCTAGAGTTGAAGAACATTTTTAAGTGAGGCTTTATTCCTGGGTACATAACTGTAATGCATTAATAAGTCAGTGGCCAAACTAAATAACTTCTGTTTTCCAATTGTTTCAGCCTTCCCATTTATTTCTGGTTTTCCTCCTTCTCATGTGATGTTGAAAACAGGTCAAAAATCCATATTTTCTGGCAATTTTGGGATGCTGATTTTGGATGATGGTATGACGATCGCTGCCATATGTTCAGGCAGTGGTGGTGTCAAAAGCACAGCATTAGTTTAGCTTTGGTTCCCTTCACTTTCTGCTGATCCCATGAAATTGAAAAAGCAAGTGGAAAAAAATCAGAAGATCCCATCACATTTTCTCCAGTTTAAAGTACTAGCTATCATGTTATGCAAGAGCCTGAGGTAAGCCTCAAAGCTGGATCTCTTACACGGCAATTTCCTTGAAGAGTTGTTGGATCACATTTTTGCATGGAGTTCTTCTACATACAAGTATTTTATTGCATCTGTTTATCCCAGTGACCTGGAATTCATTTATCTGACAAAGATATTTCCATGACCAAGCTTCCAAACATACAGCGAAAAGTATGACACATCTGCTTTTAGTTTGTCCTTTCTGTGGCTAATTTGAAAATGAATGCTAGAGAAATACGTGTACAGCGCAGAGGTTGCCCATTGTTGCTAGCAAACACCAGGTTGCAAATTTCCAGGTGGCAACGATTGTGCCAAACCACAAAATTAATATGACTGTGACAGAGTGTAGGAAGGACTGTAATCAGTGGGCATGGAGTGTTTCTTGGGTACTAAAAAGCCAAGCAGAAATTTAGATCAGCTGATGAAAAATCCTTTAAATCTTCTAACTTGTTCCCAAGTCCCTTGAACAGAAACCAGATACTGCCGCCAAGACCTTATATCCTCCTCTAAACAGTGGATCTAAGCAAGTGGCAGCAATTTTTTAATTTGCAAGCTGACTCTTGCGCATTTATAGTCTCTAAAATGAATGTGGGGCCTCTTTATGCCTTTGTCACACAAAACCCTAAAGGAATTAGGACAGAGAACAAGTGCTGTTATGTCCTGGTGCTGTGCTGAAATGCGTCTTTTTCTTAGAGGGAAAATCACTTAAATGAATGGAAACTTTTGGCCCCTGATAGCTGCTGTATGCACTTAGGGTTCGCCATTTGCCCTGCCTAGATGCACATCACTTCTGCCAGAACAAATGAGTATTTTCCCGATCTATCAGTAGTCCTCAGGGAACTGCTCTTTCTGCTCATATATTGAGATCATTAAGAAGCCTGGCTATCCTGTGCTTGTTGCAGGACATGGAAAATGCAAAGTAAATTGTGCAAAACAGACTATGTTTATTAAACACATTTCTCTGTATCCCTTTTGGTAATGGTGTAATTCAGTATTCTGAGATGACAAATGATGTCTTTAAGTTAATTTTTCTGTGCTGCCCCATAAACGTTATTAGCTCAAGCATTTGAAGACAGGAAGATGGAAATGCTGTGTGGTTATTTTTGTCATCCCTGAAGGAAGCCCCCGTCGTGGACTAACCAGCCCTAACACAGCGCCTGCCCAGGGCATTCCTCGCTGCTGTGTTGTGGGGCTGGCAGTGCTGGTGCCTGAGGCAAAAGGGGGGGTCCCAGCTCTCCGCAAGGTGGTGGGGTGCAGGGCAGACACAGCTGAACTCCGCTCACCCGCTGGAGTGAGAGGAACCCAGCTGCATGGCTGGCGTTCCTCCCAACAGCATCCTGACACCCCCACTGACACACGCTGATCCGCTGGGTCACCGTAACCTGCCAGAGCAGCCCAGGCTGACGGGAGGGTTTGCCAGGCTCCTCCTGTTCTCCTGGCTCAGCCAACCGACCCACACCTGACATCTCACACGGGACAGTCATGCTGGGAGGCATCCTTGGCAGGACCAGCATAGCTTGGACCCAGCGGTGGCACAGGGACAGGACAAAGGATATAGACCTTTACTCTATTTGAAAGCCCAGCTTTCACTTTGCAAGCAAATTAGTAGTTAAATCACACCTGACAGACTCCAGAGTAGTTGCTGTGTGAGCAGCACTGAGTTTAGGAAGCAGGCGTGACTGCATGCTCACCTGACAATTAGGTGGCTCATCCCATCCAAGCGTCTCACCATTGTACAGTATTGGACACCTAATTAAACTGCAAATTAAAATGAATAGATCCCCCTTCCACTAGCATAACCCCCTAATTCTGGTACTGCATAAGGCTTGCCCTATTGCAAGATAAATTACTTGCTTTCAGGCAACAGGTCCTATCTCCTCCCTACCAAGGACTTGGCCACTTCCGAAGAGGGGCCACGGTTCCACAGAGGTCATGGACTGTGTCTCTCCCTTCTTTCCTTTCCTCCACCTTCAGATTCTCTTTCCCATGGACAGGACACTCAGGGTGTATCAGGACAACCAACGTGGAGACTGTCTGGGCTGAGATAGATGGAGAGAGAGGGGGAACAGGGCTGGCTGGTGACAGAGACTTTTGCTTTGTTCTATCTAAAACACACCAGAATCACCAGATCCCGCTTGCAACAGTTACCGCCCACCCAGACAGAGCTGAGAGGTGGCTGCAGGGGAAAGGAGCCATTAAACGCCGCTTGCATCTCCTCTGCAATCGCAGGGCTTGAGCGGCTCGGCTGCTCTCAGCTCTGCGTGGTGCTTGGAGCCAAAATGAGAGGAAATGGGAAACGGCAGCTCCATTAGTTCCAAGCAGATGGCACAGGGGTTAGTCCGCGGCCAGCGGGAAGGGCCCTGGTCCTTCCGAGCTGACCTCAGACCTGAGCTTATCTGGGACCGTCTTTACGTTTAGGAAACTGAACAGAATCAAGTCCACTGACTGGGAGAAACTTCCAAAAATTGCAGCTTGCGGAAGTCTTTCCACTAATGCTTTTCTCACATAAAAGAGAATTGGGCTGACTGATATTGTCCCCTGTCGGGCCTATATTGATTTATTTTTTAAAGATGAAAATATATGATGCAGTGCTCTTGAAAATTAGAAAAACAAATCAGCCTGGAGCTCAATATGATATGTAATCTTTAAAATGCTAGCTAAAGACTATGTGAAAGGGAAGAGAAATATGCTGCTTTTTTTTTTTTTAATTACAAGACCTGAGCTGAGAAACGGGCTTCACTTCCCTGACCCCCTGCACTAGAGAGAACTGCTTTTCTGGCACTCTCACATGTTAACAAGGTCATCTGCACTCCCACGAGAAACTCAGAATTTATAACTGGCGTTTCAGAAGATAAAAAAGATAAGAATGAGAGACTGATTTGCAGCTTCTTTACATAACAATATATTCAGATAAATTTTCAATGCACATGTCCCTGGCTATGGTTGGGGTCTTAAGTAGTTTGCTTATTAAGAAAGATCATTTATTTTATTTAAGCATTTCAGCTGCCCTTAAAAAAGAAAATCTAGAAAATAAATAAAGTTCCATGTCAGAAGATCCATAGCTATTCTCTGTATTAATAAAACACAGGGAATAATACAGATGTCCTTGAGAGTAACTGTTTCTTACAGAGATAAGATGGTGATTAATGGGAAATTTGTTCTTGCCAGAGGTGGCTATCAAGTATAAGTAAATAAATGGTATGGTTCCATTCTTGCAGTCTACCTACCGTAAATATTATTACTCTGGTAATAGGAAGCTGCAATACTGCTGGCCAGTCGAAGGTGAGGATTCCAAAAGCCCCCTTGTCCCTCAGGTTATTCTGTTGATGATGTCGTTTGCTATGGTGCCACAGGAAAAACAAATGGCAAGGCAACCAACTCAATTTAGTTTTAAAATAATTTCCAGAATATAATGTTATTTTCTGATGGTGTCACTGCACCCTGTCAGAATTAGCCAAAGATCTTAACCTTAAGAAATGGAACAGACTTTATGAAGCTGGATTTTAAACCTGACAAAGTGCTGGAACAAATAAATCTGATGCATTTTAAGACATCTCCCTATGGGCAATGGTACATGTCCTGCAGCAGCTTGCCTCCTTCCTAAGCGCTCGGTGGGAAGCAGAACATTGCTGGGAGGCACCAGCCTTCTGCAGTTCTCCTTAGCACTTCCCTGAAGTTACTTGCACAGGAGACAGAGGATTTCCAGTGCTACCTTAACAGGAGATAGAAAAAAACCCCTCCCCTACAAAGACATTCCACTGTCCCCATAGCTTATTTATGGATTTTATATTTCATGGTCCAAATATATTAACTATCCTGTTCTGTCAAGAAATATAAATGATGATCATTTGTTAGCTGCACCACTTGGATAATTGTATCAAAGTATAATCAAGTTATTGAAGGGATTTATTAACCTGATGAAGTAACTCCTTCAAATGCATTAATGAAGGAGAAAACGTCGGCCTTTTTGTGTAATTGGAGGCAGGAAATTGTGCAGCTGGGCCAACCTGATAAAGATGATCGGGTATTTGTGGAATTTCTACCAATACTCTGGATTTCTACGTTACTTTTCTAACCAAAGTAGCTCTGCCTCAAACTTCTTTTGTTTTACTATGACCCTGAAGTTACATTTGTATGTTTACGAGCTGGGAGCTGAAGCACACATCAGGCAACGATGAGTTTCTCACCCCATGCATCAGAGAAGGGACATGAGCCAAAACTTCCCGTTTGAAGTGCACTAAATGGCAAACTGTTGCACTTGACAGAGGCTGTTGCAAGCCATGGCTCGCTCAAGTGCCTGTAAGCAGTGTCCACAGTGGGAGGTGAGGAGCACCCGTGGTCCTGCCTGCTGACAGGCTGTCGGTGTGCTCAGCACTAAGATACCCTGTGAGGTCTGGCTCTTTTCTTCCATCAGCCTTGGACTAAATCAAGCTCTTGTGTGAGACGTGGCTGTTGGTTCTCGAAAGTAGACCTGTCTCCTGCTCATTCAGCGGGGGGCTTGATCAAGCAGGTGCTGTTTTGACCATGTGCTTTAACAGGACACGTTCCTGGAAGCTGCTGTATAAGACCTGGCTAAGGAACACAGATGTCAAACATGGCTGAAGTCAAAATGTTACCTGTGCTGCACTAATTCATTTGTACAGAGAGCAATCAGTACAAACGACCTCTGCTCAGGAAAAAGAGAAGGCTGGATGGTAAAAAGAGAGTGCAGCACGCCAGCAGACCTGTTTGAGGATCAGCCCTGGGAACACTTGCTGCATTTCCAGGCAGCTTTCCACAAATTAGCAGTTGCTATCCCATTTCCTATCTGCAGAGCGGCTGGTTTAGGCCACTGCTGATTCTTTTTATAATGTTTTTAAAGGTTAGGAAAACCACCACATGAGCACAAGCTGGCTTTTTGCAGTTTGCAGCATTAAAACGCTTCCAAGTACTCAGGTAGTGTTACTGTCGGAGGTGCTGCTATAACCCCCTTCGGCAGGACATCGTCTACCATATGGCTACAGCCGTGTGGCACCTGGGCCATAAAAAGAGGGAAGCTCAGGAGCAGACAATTATTTCCAACGTTACTCGTGGTATCACTGATTTACGGTGGGCTGGAATCAGCAGCGTGAAATGAGGGTTGTTACAGAACTGGTTTTTACGATCAGGTGGCAGTATGTTTGCTTCTGCTGAGTGATGACATTCACAGGACTAGGACATCCGAGAAACAGAAAACTCTGGTTTCAACCCCCTGTCAAGGAGTTTTTATTAGGAGATATGAAAACATGTAATTTGTGTCTTCTTGGTAGTTTCCGTGCCTTGGGAAACCCGAAACTGGTCTTTGTAGCTTAAATCAATTAGGAGAAGGATGTAAGATGCCTTTTTCTGTTTTAGGCGCACATTTTTCATGGTTGCATTCCAGATAAAGTGCTGTTCTGTCAGGGATTCTAATCACCTTTCAGCCATTTATGTAAAATACATGTCTCTGAAAGAGGTAATGAATGCAATATCCCTGAGGCTTGAAGACTGCTGGGATGTGAAGTGCAACTGTAACGAAGTGAGACGTGGGCATTATTCTCAGGCATCAGGCCTCCCGCCACCGCTGACTTGGCTGCCATGTCTCCGTGATGTGGGAGACAAGGTACAGAATGCAGAAAGTCAAAATAAATTCACTGTACAACGCTTTACAAGAAGGTCACCTCTGATGTAAGGCTAGTATTTAATGGTCACCAGCTCCATTATAAATCTGGTTTTGTGAGCGTCTGCTCTGCTTAAATTGTGAGTCTTGGGAGAGGTGAAAAGACTGATTTAAAAGAGACCTGTGAGGTGAAGAGAAGGGAGCAAATGTGTCATGTCAAATAATGACATTTCAGGTGATCTACACATCACTGTCTGTCTTTTGGACCTCAGCCCCTGCTCTAAATAGCTATTTAAGAACTTGGAATTGACAGCCAGAGCAGGAGCCAAGACCTGCTGTAGGCCGGGCAGCATCTCCCCCTCCCAGGCGAGCTGGCTCCAAAGGAGAGAACATGCTGCAAGAAGCGTGTCCGTTCCCTCACTGCTTCCAGCTGCGTATGGACCCAGGCCGATACTGCTCCTTGCTAGGGAATGCATCAGATGGTGAGTTGAAGCTGCATTTGTTCTTAGCCAAAAGATCACAAGAAGAAGTATTAATTAAAATTTTTGGTCATCGGTTTTGCTCCTTGCTTGTGCTGGAGAACATACTGGTTTTGGCATGGGCAGGTTGCTAAAAAAGAGAAGCAAAGCATTTGCCACCTTTGTTTCTATTTGTAGAAATAGAGTTGAGCAGTTAACCAATGTGCATCGCTTAGAAAATGTGTACCATATTATGTTTACCCAAAATAGAACAACTGACATATGCACTTTGTATTAGCGCTTCTCAACTCTTGAATAAAGTGTCACACAGATACAGGGAAGAGCACGAGATATTCTGAACATGCTGCTCTCGTCTGAAAAATCCAACACTTAAATATGTCAATATTATATTACTGGTCTGCTTCTGTGTTTGGTGCTCTGAAGAAGATGAAGTGAGCATGACTTATATAATTTCCCCAAAATTAAATAGAAAATCTATATGATTACTGAAGCAATACAAAAAGGAAAATCATAATGGCTTCCAAATTAGAGTGCATCTGACAGTCCCTATTTCTTAGCTCTCCGAGCCTTGTAAAATTTTGTGTAACAGTCTGCTATTCTGAGAAACATTAGCTCTTGTCTCTCCCTTTTACAGTCTGCTAAATAGGCTGTATATCTTCTAACCTTGCAGATGACAAAATGCACTCCTTCACCATAGTCCACACAGTGCTAGATCATTTCAGCCTTTTTGACTAAGTGACACGCAACTCTATAAGTGCATGATTAGGCCCATAGATTACCAGATTACATCTATAAATCTTCACCATAGCTACCACTCACTTGGCAGAAATAGTGAAGTTTCATCATTTGTTCTCATGTAGAAAACATGCTGTGAAATGCAACCTCAGAGGTCACTGGGATGGCATTTCCTTTTGTGGCCCTTAATAAACTTGCAGCTAATGCAGCAATTACCAAGCCCAATTACCTCTGTGATGGCTTCAGAAAATTTCTTTTCCAACGTCTGGATAGTGAGATTCCACTCCCTTCAGTGAGTGAGGTAGATTCAGCTATTTGGATGATTGTTAGACATTTCTGAACAAGGCTATTTGTGCAATAAGGGCCCACCTGAACGAGGAAGTTGTGCCAACAGAACCTGAATGGGGTATTTATGTGGTACTAAAAAGACGTGTGCAAAAAAGGTGCATGGGCACTCTTATTTTGGTGCCAGTTTTATTTAAAATAACTTCTTCCTATTCCACCTCAGCTAAATCCAAATAAACTGAAATGGAAAACATTGTCCATGTTTTTATATACATCTATTTCCCAGTGGTTTTGCATATATATTCATATATGAAAATACGGGTTACTATTCCTGATGCAGTTCCGTGGCTTTTGAGCCGCAGTCACAGAGTCAGCATTTATTTAACCATAGAGTTTGGAGACATTATATAAATGAATGCATTTTCTTTGTTACCTAACAAAGGGGTTTGATAAGCTACACAGCTTTCATTATAACCATATTTATAATACAGCTGCTAAGTGCTAACTTGTGAGTTGCACCATTTAGAAAAGACAGAAAAGGAACTGGTATAATCTACTTATTTGGCAACAGCCCAGCAGTGATACGTGCTCCTCAAGTCACAACATTTTTGACAGAAATGAAGCCAATGGAATAACTCTTTACAAAAGGAGAAGAGCTAAACTCTGTAAGTGGCTATATCATTACTACACGTTGCAGCTCCTTGTTCAGTTACAAAGGACAGCTACATCTCAATACCAAGCATATGGGCATTGTTACCCCTTTTTCCCAGTCTCCATTTTACTTTACTTGAGGGAACAATTGCTGGGGCTACTTTCAAGAGTTTGTACAACGGGCACCTGACACGCACCTGCCAGGAGTTCAGCTGAGCAGAATGGCATTTAACAGTCATCCCTGCTTGCCTTGCTCCTCAAGTTTAGCTTCTCTAACAGTAGGTGTTTGTCTGGTTTTTTTATCTTTGGCAGGTCACTTTCCTCTTTATTTCACTTAACTGGCATTTAAAATGATGATTTTAGATGTATTTCAGCTCTCATAAAAATTAACTCCAGATAATTCCTCCTTTTCTGAAGTAGCCCAAAGGAAATCACTAATTTCTGAATAGCCCAAAATCCCATCTTGTTTCTGTTTGTACGCTCATGCACAGCTAATTAGCAGCAATAACTGTGATCTCAGATCTTATTTAGCATTGTCTTTAGGTATCTAATTGTTGGAAGAGACATATAGGCATCTGCGTTTTGTACAAGTGAACTTGCACCAGCTATGTCCAAAATAACCTGAATGTAGTAAAGCTTCAGCCACGCTACAGAACTATTTGCTTGGGAAGAGTGTTGGCAAGTACTGAGTGTAGGAGAATGTTTTTGAAGCTGTCTGGCTGAAAGGTTTTCTCATTGCTGCTCAGATATTAGCTGTATTTCTGGGTTTGTGATAAGGTGTCTGTGGCTTTGGATCAGCATCTGCTTTCTCATTTAAAATGATGTAAGTAAAATCACATGAAGAGAAGCTTAAGAGGAGCTAACAAAATTATTAGATTAATAAAAAGTAGAAACCGGAAAGGAAATGTTTATTCAAAGTCAAAGATTGTGCATAAGAAGAACTGCCAGCTTTAAGAAGGGAGGTAATGGATTATATGTGAGAGGAAACTTCTTGATGAGATGAGTGAAAAGTGCTTTGGTAGATTAAGCTCTGTCCATAAAAATGTTCCAAGAAGAGAAAAGACTGTGATAATCTGTTGGAATAATACTCTTGCTGGTCTGTGATTCAGCTCTAATTCTAATGGTTGTCTGATATGTGCCACCATTTTGCAATTAATCCATCATTGTCACAAGTATCAGGAATATAATATACTCCTGAAATAAACAAAAACTTCTAAGACAAACTAATATTCTTATAGCAGGTAATTTCAGGAAGATAATTCATGCACACAGCATATTTTATGACTGGTGATCAGTATTACTACTACTCATCGTTTAAACATATAAACAAATACAATACAATAAGACAGCTCTTTCTGATCTCTACAATATTTGTGGTCCACCTCTGGATTTCCACCTATTTCAACGTTGGTATGCAAGGATACACATAAGCTTAGCCAAGTTTTCACACTCCTGCTTCACAGTACAGAAAACTATTCAACTATTGTGTTTGCAAAAGCATCAGTCTTGCCAAAACAAATGGAAATGGAAATAGCCAATTTTTGTACACGTTTTTTAAGAGAGTTGTACATTGGTGCCCTCTACACATACTCTAGAGAACTGCATTACTTCTGTTTTGTCTGGTTTAAAATAAACTTGAAAATGGGATGTGATAGATTTAAATAATTAAACAGTATTTCAGGAGCTTAATGAAACGAATGAACCATTGCAGTGACAAAGAGTTATAGTGTATTAGATTTTAAAATAGCAGAGAATGCTATTTTCCCTGAGTAGAGGTGTCATTGATTCAGCCAATAATTTACAATATTTTCTACAAAACACCTTGTTTTTCCTAAAGGGAAGTGCCCTGCACATGGAGCAGGAGCACAGTGCAGAGGTCCTGCCTTGGCCAGCGGACCCTTCAGAGGAGAAACTGCCACTTCCTGTCTGGCTGTAGGACCCTGGTGAAGTAGAGGATGCAAGGGCGTGAGGGTGAGACTGTAACTGTTTGGGAGGGCAGAACAGAAAGTAGAAATAAAAAACAACTTACAGTTGAACCAATGCACGTGGACTGGACTTTAAACCACCTTGCAGTCAGTAGTGGCTGTGACTTGCTGGTGAGAACTCAGGTGATGACGACCTAGCAATAACAAACACCGTGTGTCAGACAATAAAACAAGAAAATGCAT
This sequence comes from Apaloderma vittatum, assembly GCF_000703405.1. Lineage (NCBI taxonomy): Eukaryota > Metazoa > Chordata > Aves > Trogoniformes > Trogonidae > Apaloderma > Apaloderma vittatum. Next base: position 13,720 of record NW_009706527.1, on the reverse strand, counting down.
GTTTTAAACAAGACCCAATAGCTGATGGGAGATGAATCAAACGATCAGTCAAGCCACGTTAAGAACTCCAGCTACCCATTTGACCAGCAAGTCCCCTTTACACTCATGCTATAACACTTTGTCTAGCTTTCTCATCACCTTGTACGACAGCGGGATTACCGCACCCAACGGAAGGATGCACTCTCTGCCGTATTCTGACACATTTTAAAGTGATGTTTGTTGCTGGAAAACAGGGCAGCGGCGTTAAGTGTTATATGAGGAGCCTAAATGGAGCCGCAGTGTTTCTTTGTGTGCTCTCCCAGCTAACTGCGCTGCTGATAGAGAGCACTATTAAGCAGTCGTTATTAGCACCATGTCTGAAAGCTTGGCTTCTGCTGATAATAACAGGCTATTCAATATTTTGAGCCTTTGCAGGAGAGAGGGCACCTAAATGAGAATAATGAGGTCATTCTATGACATGCCTGAGGGTATGAAACCATGGGTAACTTTTTAGCGTGTTTGATATGTGAACACATTACATTCAACTGTGACAGATTATTTCTAGCCTTTAAAAAAAAAAAAGCTTTTTCCCATTAAATCACACCACACAACATCAGCATCACGTGGTAATCAAAACACTGGTGCCACTGTAAAGCGCAGCCTTCAGAATAATTCTGTGTAACTCAATCAAAAAGAAAACATATATGGACAGATACGTGAGGCAGAGCAAGGCGTAGGGATAGTGTCGGAAAACCAGCAAATTTTACCAGTTAGGAAAGTTGAAAAGGATTTTATGATAAAAAGATTGCTTCCTATTCTGCATACTGTTTTGCCAAACGAGATGCATGGACTATTTTGGCTTTGAAAAGATGAACAAACTGAAATTTTAATTTTAGACCTGCTTCTTGCTTAGAGCAGTTGCTGTTTCTCTTAGAGCTGGCTCGCTTTCCTTCACAAATGGGCCCAACTTTTTACAGAAGGTTTTGCACCACGGGGCTATTTCAAGATTCTTCACGCAGTCAAGCAGCCTGGGTGTGCAGTGGGGCTGGGCTATGTATCCCCTTCATATCCCCTTGTTCCACTTCCTAGAATGCTACAACTTGCAGGGATCTATGGATTAACATGGCTTAGTTTGTTGCTCAGCTTAGTGGTTTAACACTAAAGTTTACAGTCACGGTAGGAAAAATCTCCCTTTCTTCTGGTGGTTCTCCAAGGCTGCTTCCTACGTTTCTGCCTACGGAGGTGGTGCTCAGGGAATTTTCCTGGGCACGCAAGTGTCACACTCCTCTCAGGCTGTGCCGCTCAACAAAGGAAGCGTGCTGGCCCTTCACTCTTTTTTCTTCCTTTGGGAAACCTCACTGACCTCTGCTAGATGAGATGTTTGCTTCTAGTTTAGCTTCATTTTCACTGTGTTTTCATTCTATATTGTATTTAACGGTGTCCTACCTGTGTAGTTAAGGGAGATCGGCGTAATACAGCTTCTTTGTATTGAGCTTCAACATGTTTGTTTAATGTCAGAGCCTAAATGCAGAAGCACAGCTGGTAAGCGCTCGGTGCTGAGCTCTGTGAGCTCCCTCCGGCCCTGGGCACGCACAGCAGGCGCAGCTGGTGACAGAAGTGCTCAGGACGCTGCCTGCACTGGGGAGGATCCTTCCCTACAGTGGCTCCTGCAGCATCACCTTCCCACACCTCGAGCCTGGAAGGGCCATCGAGCCCTTTCCTTGGGAACCACTGAAAACTTCTTCATGAAGGCTTCAGGGAGAGCAGCTGTGGGAGCAAGGGCAGGTTAAACACCTCACGTTCAGGGCACTCTGCTTGCTGGCAGGCAGCTTCTTTTTTTACCCACCTGTGAGTTACCCAAAAGGGAAACAGACTGGCAAGTTTGTGTCTGTTCGCTTTTTCTGCGTTTATTTTCCCTTTCCTTGGGCTTGCTGTTTTTCACAAGGGATTAACTCAGTGGTTCTGTTTGGACTAGAAAAAATAGTTTATATCAAATTGTTCAGAGACTTTACAGGCTGAACACGTTAAACTTGTCTACTTCATCTAGCTCTCAAGCTTAATAAAGTGGTTTTAGGGTTTTGGTGCTTTTTAATTAAAGATTAATGAGTGAGTGCCATTTTTAGTGGATACTTTTAAGATTAAGCCTCTCCATTATTATTATTGCAGCAATACACACATGCCCTACCTGAAAAGCAATTACAGATGCAGAGACTAGCGTGCAATATTTGTTTTATAACCCTAATATTTCATTAGATGTTTGCTGGTTATGAATTATCTATCAGCTCAAACATAACAGTCAATTCTGATTATCACTATTCTTGAGTCACTAACAGCCACGCTGAATTTGAACAAAACGCTACCCTGAAAGAATGGGAAGATAGGAAAAGGGACAGCTTTGTGATATCTTTCGGGTACATAAAATAAAACCTTTTAAAATACACTATAGATTTTATATACAGTGCTTTTTCATCAGTAGAAAGGCTAGAAAACAAACAAAAAATAGTTCCCTGGTGTTCTCTCGAACAAGGGGTATGCACAACGGCTGGGCTGGCTCAACCCTTCCCGTCAGCGCAGCTGACCCCTCTTGACTGCCAAGGTGGAGAGAAACAGGCCCTGAGAACTCTGCCTGGACTATTTTAATGCATCTTTATCATAGTCACGATTTCTACCTTGGGCAGTCTTATTTTCAAAGTTGGAAAAGTGGTTCTGCTGTTCATTAAATTAATTGCATAAGCTATGGCATTTAAATCCAACATGTATGCAGTAAAGACTGTATGCAAAGTTCTATTAAAAGCTAAGAGATAGTGCAGTGTAATCGCAGGAGCCAAGTCTGGCTTTCCAAACCAAAAGGTGGCTTAAGCTTTGCTTGTATTTTAGACATATTTCTTCATTTGCACTGGATTATTCTGCTAGTCTATCTGCTAGAGGGACGACTCACTGGGAGAGATTTCCTACTACTTTAACTCTGTGCCTTTATGTACTCAAACTTAGGCCAAAAGTTTACAGAGATAATTCAAAGAAATATACTGAAAGACTGCAATACTAAAAGCTAAATAAAAAGACAGACTGTGTTGTTTTTCATCTCCCCATCTGTGGGTCAAATGCAGGATTTAAAAAAAAAAAATTGGGTTTGTAATGATAAGAATAATGAGAAAGCATTTATGTTATCAGAAACTAATCAGCAGGATCTGGAAAACTACATTTAAACTCTTTCATAAAAGATTTTATTTGACGGAAAAAAGTAATTACTTGTCTCAAGTACAAAAGTGCTATTGAGAAGAAAATCAAGCTGGTTTGGAATCTGCAACTTGGGAACTCTTCTCCTCTGGATTCCATTGTATCTGAATCATCCTACTTTTTAAATGGCTACATATTTTGGATTACAACGTTTCTGAAGTGATATAATGGGCAAGAATTCCCATGAAAATAACCCCAATGCCAACTTGCTACCATGTTATGACACTGCTGCCCATAAGAGGTAATTATGAAAAGGAAGATAATCTAACAATCATAAGTTTTAAACTGGGACTTTTCACCTTGATTTTAAAATAAAATATATTTGCCTCTCTAAAAGAAGGAAATTTCTTTCACAGTAATTAAGTATTCGATAATAACCGTTGTGGTTTTTTTCTCCTCTCTAGTGTTCATTATGGCATCTGGGCTTTTGGTTTACCCTTTTGGTTTCAACTCGGCTACTGTGAAGAGATTCTGTGAGAACTCGGACATCTACTATGCAGGAGACTGCCAGATTGGCTGGGGGTACATGCTGGCAATTGTTGGGGTCATGTTGTCTGTCTTTTTACCATTCTTTGCAAAATATGCACCAAAAGAGCACATATCTCCAACTCCAATACCTACTATTTTATAGTATTTTATGACTGTTTTAAGAACAGAACTTTCCTGTCTGCAGGCAATGGGCAGAAATTATTATAGCACTTCCATTTAGCTGTATTGCTAAAGAGAGGAGAAAAAAGGAGATGGGGAAGAGAAGGTCAGATTCACAAAGACCAAAAGTGCATTGTCTTCCGTACGTATGAGCAGCGAACACTCTGGAATTGAACTGAGATTAGTCAGCAGCTTTTATACTGCTCTAAACATACCATGGCATACTGCCTTAGACAAAAAATAAAAAATCTGTTTATCCTCAAAACATCTGTCTACCTCCCAGTTTCTTTTGTGTCTCAAAATCGTTAGTCTTTTAAAAGCTTCAATTCACTTTTTATATTATTAGATGTCAATACTTTTATGAACCCAATAATTTTAAAATCAATAATATTTTATTACAGTTATTTTGATGAGTGAAAAAGCACCTATTAGTAGCCACGGTCTAAAATCAAGCTTGATAATCTAAGCAGAACTGTCTACAAGAAAAAAGTTCCTTTTTAATCTATACGTATTAGGAGTACCTGCATATTCTAAGTTTTCATCAAACTCTTTAATATTGATCTAATCTTCAAGATGTAGTCATCTTCATGAAGACTTGCATAGAATTTAGATTACTTTTTTTCAGAGAGAGATATCTAACTACTTCCAAAGGCTTCAGGATTGTTTAAGTTTAGCTACAGGTAAAAAAAACCCCACCACTAAGAATTTGGTGGACTTTTACAGAATTATTTGAACTATTATAACTGTAGGTTTTGTTGTTTGGTTTTTTAAGGCCAAAATGAAAAATCTCTGTTTACAAAAAGGTATGTGCCCCATGGCCCTTGTATGTGGTGATAATACAAGCCAGAAAGAACTAGATTCTAGTATTTCCATTGCTATTGAAAGCCCATAATTGTTAACAAAGGCAAAAAAAAAGAGTAAAGTAAAAAGCTACTAAAAAGGATCTGGTGTTATGTCAGAACGAGCAAACAGTCATATTCCATGGGTTTGTATGTGAAGTTTGGGAAGTCTGATTTCCACAATAGCACTGAATTTATTACTGTCAAGCATTGAAATAAGTGCACTTGATTGCCTTAAGCAAAAGAAACATTGGGTTCTGATCTCACCCCACCATTATGTTCTTAATTTTAAATAAAATTTAAATTCTATTGCCATCTTTTATTTTCTATTATTTATTTTTAAAGAAATAATCACATAGGTTATATTTAATTCAGAGTTGTACTTCTTAATTTTGTATTTTGGCATAAACCAAGTGATCAAATTTACTATTCTTCACTTAGCTGAGTCCAACTGATTCCTGAGTTTTGTTTTTTTTGTTTTTTTTTAATAGGAAGTGTACATGAAGGGACAGATAGAGACACATTGAGGATGTATAAGAAAATGCAAACAGATAGAACAATCACTGTGTTCTTTTAATAAACGTCAAAGACTTCTGCAGTCTTGTTTACATTCCTCACCCTTCTAAACTTCAGTGGAATGTTGCATTGTTTTCCAAAATGTGTCTGTTGTTACTTGGCAAGTTCCATTACTAATCTCCGAAAACACAGATTTCAATGTAGAATTAAGTACACTGAGAAAGAGAGAGCACATGCTACACGTTTTTGCTTGCAATGACTAAGGAATTAAACCTTCCAAATATTTAGCAAAATAGGCGGC
>NW_009706527.1:6715-8169 GCF_000703405.1 Apaloderma vittatum | reverse complement strand
AGGAATGCCTCTAAACTAAGAAGAATAAATTTCAGTCACTTCTCTATAGTAAAGTACTTCTCAGTAATGTCTTACTTTTTCCTTAATGAATGGCTGAAATTGGTAATTTTCATAAGTGTCAGAAAAGTGAGGAATAACAATCAACATGTAAGAAGAAAATCATTATCACAGAGTAGAAAGACAGAGATGCAGGCTTTTCTTTCCTAACCAACCTGTGCCTTTACACTAGAACCATTATACAAGACAGGATCAATATGGTTAAAAAAAAACCCAAACAAAACAAGCAACAACTGAAAAATGTCGAGTAACGTGTATAAACTGTATTATGTAGGGTTTTTTGGTTTGTGTAACGTTTACGACTGTTCACTTAATGTTTCACTAGAAAAAGTGATTTGTTAGTGTAAAGTAGAAAACATTTTCTGCAAAGATCTAAACACTTACTGAGAGTTTTAGATTTTTATTAACAGCCAGAACATACCTAGTAGACACAAATGACCTACTCCTGTCATTACTTATTAACGTAACTTTCACATGTGCAGAACTGGAACCATCAATCACTCAGCTGAAATCAGTGGGACTGCACCATTTGTGCAATGCTGATGACACGCAGAGACACTTGTAGGGCTGGTCCCATAGTTCAAGCTCCCTTTGTGGTTTTAAATTACTGTGACAGTGGAGTCTTACAATTTACAACACTGCTGTACCAAATCCTTTACTTTTTAAAGCTCAACTTCTGTTGCGAACGTTGTCAAGCTCAATATCCTGTAATATTCTGCACTTTCTGTGAGTTAAGCTAATGCTTCCATTTGGAACTTTCTTTAACATTTTATAATATATAAAGAAAATCAAACCTATGTATATGACCTCAACGACTGGATAGATAAAACTGTCCTTGAAGTATCCATGCTCAGAACCAGCTTAGCACAGAGGGTAGAGATGATTCTATAATAATGCAAATGGTTCTTACAACAGGTAGCAAGGCGTATACTTTAGATCCTCAACTGGAACATTAAGGGGTATGTTGTTAACAATCCATGTGCTAACACTGACAGATCACTTTTTTAAATAAAGACTGTCTGCGCGTTAAACTGTGTAAAAGCGTTTTCCTGTTACAAGTCAAACAATTTACTGGACCAGGTTCAAGTTTTATTCTAAATATATAATTTTTTAAGTGTAACTAAAAGCTGTATTTTCCATTAATGTGTTTCTGCGTTGACTAGCTGCCTCCTTTTTAGAATATTACCTGTTTTCTGTAATTGACTTGTTGGATACAATATTTCAATTATTTTAAATGTGAAATTTCCAATTGCCAACACTGTATAATAAAATTAAAAAAAAAAAACAACCCATACTGTTCACTACTTTCTTGACAACTCCCTTGTTTTACAATTCCCAGAAGATCTGGTACAAAGGTTTTGAAGTAGGGGAACTAGCTAAGGGGAAAAGGAAACAGA
>NW_009706527.1:0-6684 GCF_000703405.1 Apaloderma vittatum | reverse complement strand
AATAATCTATGAAAGTCAGCATTTGAAGGCAAAGACACATAAACATGTACATGGTCCATCAATCATAAAAGATGTTTGCGTGGCCAAGGCAAGGAAGTCTGTGTTCAAATAATTATTCCTCTTCAACTTCCTCTGTGTCCTTGAGCAGTCTTCCTACAGAGCTTCAGGGTCTGTTGCTATTTTTTACAGGTGTTACACTGATTATTTACTTTTTTTACAAAACATTAATCAGATAACATAGCAACCAGAACCATATGAATACTCAATATATACAGCTGCATCCTGTGAAATCTTTGTGTAGTATCTCTTATGTTCATTTCTAGAAAAGTTTTTACACATGTTGTAATCCAGCAAAGAAAAGGGAGCCTGTCAGTTGGAACTGAAGTGGAATAAAGACTACATTCTTATTTTCTGCCAAGGAGCAGGTTTAATGAAATATGCAGAGACAAAGAGAACTTTGTTAATGTTTGTTCGCTATTCAACTTCGACCAAATACTCCTCAAAAGTGTATAGTCAACATTTTGAAACATGTATTGAAGGGAATTTTGAAAATTGCAGATAATTGAAAACAACGGCAACATTAAGTAAGAATCTCTCCAGTAAAATCTTATCTACTCTGTAACAAAGCCCTGTTGCATATATAACTAGGAAAGATAAGCTATGAAAAGTAATAGCAGAAACAAACCCATTTGTTGAATAACACAGCATAGGAGTATTCTCAAATATTTGATCAGACTTTCAGCATTAGTTTTGCCAAATGCTTTAGGATGTCCAGCGTCTATGGGTAATGATGAGTGAAAATCAGTTTTGGACAATCATTTCAACTTTTAAAGTTCATTCATTGTTTTGACATATGCTGTCATCTCAGCATCTGCAATTTTAACAAATTCTTGGAAAGTGTTTTGCTCTTGAATAGTGGCTGGTCTGACAGAGACGCACTTGAAAATGTTCCTTTTTGCATCATAGTTTCCCATACACCTGTGCACACGACCTCTAATTAGTCTTGGAAGCTCCCGGTCCTTCATCAAAAGCAATAAACAAAAAAAATTATATTACCTTTCTAAAATAAAAGCTTTCAAAATATCCAGTTGTTAGATATTGATGGATTTCTGAAGACTACATCAAACACGCAAGGAATTACATCAGCTTTTTTGCTATTATCAACTAGTGGAAGCTGAACTCAAAGTCCCACCTTTTTTTGCTGAAACAAGCCTGTGGCTGTGTAAATAGTGAGCAGCTCTAGACCAGTGTGGAAGCAATACGGTATCAGCATCCAGCTTTCCTTTTACACGGGAATTTAGTGCTTTATCAGAACAACGCATTATTAGCTTCATAAAAGGGATTATCGCTAGTGATGTTTGTGTTACGTACGGACACAGAATACTTACGATTTCATAAAATACACAAGGCAGGCTCTCCTTTCCGTCTCTCAGAAGAAAATTCTTTGCGCCATACGCTCCAGGTGTGACCGCAGAATCAAGTGTGCCTATACCATTGGGTAAAAGTAAATCACAGCGTAAACATCAGAGCAGCACCAAGTATGAGATGCAAAGGTAGCACAACAACATTTACCACACACAAGCACTCTGGTAAGTCAGCATCAGCGTTCTGCGCGAACCTGTGCTGACAGTTCCAATACAAATTACGGGCTTTACAGAGTCGGTGAATTGTACACTTGTCTATGACATCTCTCTGAAGTGAGGGACCAACTGTGGTTTTCATAACTGCCTCTGTAAACAGGTTATTCCTTTGTTAAGCAGAGGACAACACAAATCCCTAAGTTTTATTGATCCCCATATGCAAATCAACGTTAAATATTTGCAACCTTGTCAAAATAACAGTTTTCTGAGACTCCATAACATTGTATATTCTTCTTCACCTTGATTTAAAGTTTAGTCATTTCAGGCTTTTGTCATGTTAATTTCTCAGATAACTTCAACGGAAACACAAAGTGAAACACGTTAAAGGTCATCTATGCTTAGAAGTACACCAGACTTGAATTTATTATTAATTGTATTAAAAATTACTGCAAAGCTACACCTCTCTACAGAAGGTTCCTATTAATTAGTAAAACTTATTGTAACACATTCTAAAATCAAGGAAATAAAAGAAACAGGATAGAAAGAGCTTAAATGTTGGAGAATGACTGTATTATTAATTTTGTACCTATTTTAGTCACATTTGATACCTGAATATATGCCCCAACAGAAAATCAGATGGTGCTGATGCCAGTATTTTGTGGTTTCGCTACTGTCCTACAGCTAATAACATTTTCTTTTGGCTGTTGTCCTAGTGTTACTATCAGTTATATCACAATCTACCGTGCTTACCTAAAACTTCAAATAATAGTGCAATTTTATAAGCATATTGACACCAGTGCCTCATACTTTCAATGACTGCAGATATGATGCGCAAAGAATTCTTTTTTTCTTTAATTTTTAATTGAGATGATGAAAATTCCTTTCAGAGGGAGATGAAGACAGGTTAGAGACACAAACACAATCTTAACAGGCCCATACACAATTATGCATTATGTTTAATATCCAATATTTACATTAAAATTAGAAGAACTATGATCATGCTAATGATTGTAGTTTATTATAGTATGAAAACATCAATTCTAAATTTTCAGAAACTTAAGGGTTTACTAAGGCAGCTAGGACTGAGGAAAGCCTAATTTTTCCTCAATTTTCTTTCTTTACTGTTTTCTTTATATCTTTCTATTAACTCCCGCCATAAGTTTACCTGACTTTTATCTTCTGCAACACAACCAAATTCTTTCTCATTCATTTTATTTTGCTGAATATCATGGTTAAATTTATATGCCAGACTACGATCCTGCAGAGTTCTTGAAACAGCATTAGTTTTCACTGGCCATTGTCCTTTAGATGATGCATACGTTTGGCTGGTTTCTGTTGTTTTCATAAGCTGAGGCGAATTACAGTTACCAGGGCGTTTTTGCTGCTGTACAGTTCGCAAATTATTTGAAAGGTTCTCAAACTTGTGCATAATTCCACTATCAGATCTTGCATTTGGTGTGTTACTTAAAGAAGCATACTCATTTCTGTTCCAAAGTTTAGTACTGGGAGCCTTCTCTTCTGCCCTGCAGTACAACATTAGACATAGTTCAGTATCCCAATACCTATTATGAATACCCAGCTATATAACTAACATATATAAAAGTAATTTATGTATTGTTATTTTAGCTTTAAAAATGCTTGTTAAATACTAAGACTCAAAGCACTGAGGTATACACTTAAATTTATCCACTTACAGGGCAGTAATCATACCTGTGGCTTAAATTCAGCTGAATTCAATGAGCCTTAAAAGATTGCTCAATTATTGTTCTGCCCTGTGTAAGGGATCCTTCCTGACCTAAGATTCACATCTTTTACACAACTCTAAAATAAAATAAGCAAAGGTGTTTTTTGACAGTGATACTTCCAACTTCATCTACCAACATCACCAAAGAAGTAATTTTACAACAAACTCTAGTGCTAACCTTATGGCAAAGATTAGGGCTGGGCCAGCCACTAAACTTTCATGGACACTCTCTGTGATGCCCCAGCACCCTTCCAGGGGAGGATAACAGGGAAACCAAGGAGGGAGACTTTGAGGTTGAAAAAAAATTGAACCAGTATAATGAAAAAGAAAATAACACATAGAATAACAACGAAGTTGTTGAACTATATACAGATATTATACAAGCATGTAAATGTATTCAAAAACAGAAGAGAATATGCTAATACAGAACCTGCACCATCCAGAGGATGATTAGGTCTCAAGTGGAATAAAGTTCCAGACTGGACTCGGGAGATGACAGAAGCATCCAAGCCCAGAGTACCAATGATAGTCAAAAAAAACCAAACCAAAACCATAAAACCCCCCCAAAAAATTAGAAAAGCAGCTTTGCTGCTCTCACCCAGGGAGGCAGGGAGAAGACCTGTCTCAACAGACAGCGCAGGAACATCAGCATTACAGGGAGAGATGCCAAACAACTAACAAGAACCCTTTCACCCCACCAGGCACCACAGGCCCCAGGGCTCTTCTTACGGACCCTTCTATCCCGAGCACCATGGGAAGGAACAGTGTGATTAGTCCATTTGGGTCACCTGGCCCCTCCTCTCCTCCCCATAGTACAGCTGCAGCCCAGTTTGAAACGTCCACTTGTTTGAAACATTTACTCTCTTTTTGCCCTTAGAAAGAAACAGGAAGAAGGGAAATGAGTAAAAGGAAAATTATAACGTTGCTGGAATATTTCCTGCTGGCTCTAAGCACCTGAACCTGCAAGCGTTTCCTTGGTTTGTAAAAGCACACAGTTCACAATTATATTCAGTTTTGATTAAATGTTTTGACATCAAACTGCCCTGATGTACACTGATAGAAACTTGTTTAAGTCTCTCGATGTATTTGATTTGAAAGTGGGCAAAACTTTAGGAGAAGGGGAATTTCAAAAATTACATCTAAGACCAGCACAATTCTATCAACTTTTATGGCGAGACTGACGGCTTGATAATAAGGCTACATATTAGGTCTAATTAATAGGCCTTATAAAGTACACTGGAAAGATACTTCCTTTTGGTAGGTTTTAGCTCATAAGCACAATGGAATTATTGAGAATTACAATGACGATCTGAGAATTAAAAGGGTCTCTCTGAATACTACAAGAACATGGAATAAAATAAGACATATTTTCAAATGAGAATAATTTTGGTTAAGGAAGAATAATAAAAATTAAAGACTTCACCAACCTGCAGGCATACAAGTTTTTTCCAGAATTTGCTAAATTAGACTTCGATGCATTTGGTGGTTTCATTGCGGAAGGAGGCATCTGATGTTCTGTTCGGCTTTCAAAGATAAATTTGAAGTATCAGTGGCATAGTAGCAGCTTTATTGTAAGACATAGGGATCATAGTTCATGAAACAATTAGTACCGAAATAAAAACAAACAATAAGCAACAAATAATCTGCATTTACATACACGTTGTTTGCTACTTCAGCCACTTCTGGGTTTGCAGTTTCCCAGCCTAAAAAAGACAAAGGATGGAACGTGGATACAAACTGAAAATAATAGGTCTCCTTAGGGCTCCTACTCTTTGTCTGCTTAATGTTCCTCAAATAGTCTCACATGTTAAGAAGGAAAAAAAAGGGAATGTGATCCTTTGATATCTGTAATTATAAGGCAACTTCTAAGAAGTAGGTTGCTTCTCTAGACAACGATTAAGTTACAGACATCAGACTTATTAGCACAGAGACTTTTACTTTATTAAAAGTAAAACATTTAAAAAGTACTAAAGGAATAATTATAGATCATTCTTTCCAAGCTGAATTTGAAGAACTGGACTTCTCTTCTGAATTACAAGAAAAACATCTTATAAAGGCTTCTTCTTGTACCACAGGACTTGAATGTTGATTGAAACCAACTGAAAACAAAAGGTCAGAGTTTCAGGAGACTCTATTTAAATGCCAGTGCTACTTCATTCTGTAACACACAAAGAGTCAAACTCCCTCTAGGCACAAAGTATAAAAAGCACAATTGTATTGAGGAGAAAGAAATTTCCTAGAGGACTTTTTTTACATAATGAACTTTTCAGAAATAAAGGATACATATAGTTCTTGATAAAGACAATGTCTGATTTAATAAAATACAATTACAAAGTTAAGGTTTATTTTGATTTACAGCCAGTAAAAAAATAAAATCTATTTTATTTACCGAATGACGTGGGAGAAAAGTCGTAAATACAAGTCCCAGAAGTGGAACCTGGCTCATTTTTAATTGGATTTGAAGTGAGGGGCTGTCTAGTTCTTTTTTTTTGATTGAAGAGAGGTACAGGCAGACAACCTAAAATTAAAATTCTAACAATAATTCTATACCAATAGCAAAAGAATACACAATCTACACTTTAAAGTATGTAAATTACTTATCAATTATTTTACAGCACCCATAGGAATTACATTTCATAAACGCACAACAGCCCAGCCATTCCCTCACGGGATTTATATTGCCAGCCCCCTGCCCCTGCAAATTGAACAGTTTCTTTTAGTGCCCCCGTTCAAAATCTTGCCCTGTGCTGCAACAGCACAGAAGACCCATCAAAGCTCCCTCAGGAAATGGGGATCTAGGACAGAAATTCTCGGCATCCTGTACGCACGGTGCATGAAGCACGATGAGGTAAGAGGGGGGAAGCACAGAAGAACGGATGGTACCTGCTGTGCTGCGACTGGAACTGTCAACAAGGCTCCTTTTCATTTCTTTGCCGTATCTTAACAGGCAACAATGTATTGATTACTCCAGATTTGCTGTATGGAAGTTAGATAAGCAAAGTAAACTAATTCACGTCGTAAACACACTCTAATTTAATGTGATTTTATGGCAGTTTATCGTAACTGTCTGCATACCCAGTGCCACGCACCACTTCAGACACAAGCCTAAAACGCGCAAGGAGCTGGACCAGAGTTAGAAGATCCACTGGTACGCAAGCAACACACAATGCTCTTGCAGATTAAGGGCCCAAATTATTACTTCTTTGAAGTTGTAACCAAACCGCACAACTAAATCTGAAAACGAAAAAAAAAAAAATGTAAGCTAGGGACGGAGAACAGGAGATCCCGGGGTAAGCCCCCACAGCCCTTCACACAACCAGGCTAGAGCCTGAAGAACACGACCGAGCCGCCGCCTGAGGC